>NC_056744.1:596739375-597025467 GCF_019279795.1 Protopterus annectens
ATATATATATATATATATATATATATATATATATAGGTTCATAAGTAGGTACTAGGCTATCTGCCCGAGGTCATTTATAAGCCTAGCCAGAGTGTGTTTGCCGCCCATTGATTAATTAACTATATATATATATATATATATATATATATATATATATATATATATATATATATATATATATAATATATACAGTGTGCAGACCCATGATAACCTGATCACAATTATATATTTACTTTTCTACTATAACTTGTGCTTCTTCATTACTTCAGTCAGAAAAGTCTTCAAATCGCTCTATCTATAAAATTGTCTTCTTTACCGTTATGTAATTTTCCTTTATTTTTTTTTATCTCATGTTTCCTCTGTCCCCCATGAACTCCACTTGGGGAATGTCATACTCTCAAATGTAGTGCGTTGGTGTAAATAGTTTACAAATAACACTGTACATATTGATGAGTGCTCAGAGTGTATTCTTAGTTATAAACTGAAAAAGAGACAGTTTTACACTTGTTTGCTCTTTATCATTTCAGACTCCCTGACCTGTTTTAGTGCAGTAACTGTTTTATGACTCAAGAAGACTGAGCCATTGCTATGCTTAACGGATTATCTTCCATTTTACCAAAATAAACTATTTCTTAATAGACCTAAATAATACAGTGTTAATGAAATGCAGTCTATATGGGCAGTGATGTCTGTCGCTTTTACCATAGGAGGAATTGTTCTACTGTCAGCAGATATGAAGCTCATTCCGAACTTGATGAATGAAGTTCTTGTTTTCCACTGCTTACTCACTCTAATTGGAGCCACACTTGTAAAGCTAGAGGCCTGGAAGAATGTGATTTTACTTAGTGTCAGCTAGTTCTGCTTAGACAGAGATAGTCATCAAGTCTGTACACCTCTCTCAGTAATCTTTGGTAACCACAAAACAAGATCTGCCTTTATTATTAATGTTTTCTTTATCTAGTGTGCTGCTTTTTCTGTATAAGTGGTACAGTATCTATTTTAGGAAATCTTTCTATATCATACGGTGAATACCATCATTCTAAGTCTAGCAGATGAGTCTTAAAATGATTATTTTTAATTTACTATAGAGTAAATTGTATCTCATTAAGTTTGACAATCCTTTCTTTGCCTTTGGGGCTTTACTGCTGACGGATGCTTTTAGCAAAATCTGGCACTATTTTTCATATTGATGTTACACACTTAGAAAGTTGCTAAAATAGCAGGTATTCTGTTAGAATGCATTTGGATTGTGTTTCACCACTTCAGCCAACAAGATCAACTCAGATATACAGCGACCTGTCTTTACCTTCAATTTGACTATAAAATGGATTAGCAGTTTGCTTTCCTATTCCTAGACAAATGCAATGAAGAGGCAGAGATTAAGTGTGTTTACCAACTAGTTAACCACCCAGTACTTGTCTCAGACACAAAAACAACCTATCAGATTGTCAGGGACCTTGCAGTTACTCTTGATTGACTTTAAAAGTCCACTTTGGACTTCACTGTTGGTGTTTTGGGTGTTTTGCATAGTACTGATAACACAATCAAAGAATATATGAGAAACAGCATAATTCCAGTGCTTTATGTCCCTTTAAATATTTCTCTTGCTTCATTCTTTTCTGCTTTCAAGATGTACGGTGACATTGATTATGGGTACTAGAAGGCTGTTTCCTGCTGTTGGTCCCACCAAACTGAGCCATACAGCTGTAAGGCCCTGCCATGCTAGTGAGTTAAACGGAAGCATTCATCATCCACAGGCACAAAAAAGCCCCTCTACCATTTCTGAAGGATGAGCCCATTCTTGATGCAGGGTATTGGTAAGTGCCTGCCAACTCTCAGTTATGTAATGGGATGTTACTTCATGATCGAGTGCATTCTGTTCATCATTATCAAGCATGATCTTTGCAGCACACCTACCAATTTGATATTGCAGCCCAGTGATTCCTGGAACAGTGTTATTCCGTGTCATTATAGGCGCATATGGAGTGGTTGAATGACAGTGCCATGGAGTTGATGACAACCATTCCTGTAGTACTTAACTTCAATTCTGGGGTTCACCAACCTGTGACACAACCACTGCACAATGTTTATAGGTTTTCCTCATTACAGCAGACTCCAGTCAGGGACACTCTTGAAAGGTGAGCTGTCAAGTGAAGTAAGACATGGCATACATTTTTAAGGATCTATACATCTACCAGGGAGTACTTGACGTGTATGAGTAATGGGTCTTGACTCCATATTGCTTACAGGGACATGGAGGGGTTCTATACTTAGCTGTGTTATGTTACCTGTTTTCTTTATGCCAATTTTTATCTAGCAGGGCTCCTGGTCATTCGTAACGTTTATTTTATGTATTTTAAATGATATTTTAAGGCCTGAACATGTATTAGACCTTGAACCCCTCTGCTGATGGAGTCTTGTCATTGGCTTGAACCGTATCACTATAACATATAGTATATATGTGCATATATATATATATATATATATATATATATATATATATATATATATATATATGTTTTCATGAGTAAGGAGTGCTTATAGTAACAATAATTTTTGTTACAGCTCCTAGAGTTAGGCAGCACTAACTTCATGCTATCTGCATTCTGTTTAGCTATGTTGAAAGCTATGAATGACTAATGCTGGCTAAGAAACAGCCTAAGTCAGGTGGTCGTGGATTTTGCCAACATATAAAACTGTTTAGGGGATATATGCAAGCCATCCTGGGAAAGGTGAAATAACTGTGTACTATCTCTTCCACAGCACAAACACACATATCTATATATATATATATATATATATATATATATATATATATATATATATATATATATATATATATATATATATATATATATATATATATATATATATATAAAATTACACAGTAAGCCAAGCCTATTCTTAAAGGCAATAACGCTTATTTTAAAAAATATATTAAAAATAAAAAAAATACTATATAAACCACAAATGCATGCAAAACTGTTTATTATTGTTTATTTTGTGTGGTGGCATCATTTCTGGTGAGGCTACAGTGCTGACCAGTGTCATGCTAATAACTGCCTCAGATGGCTCCCTATTGAAATGTCAGCAATCAAAGTGCTGAGTGTTGACAAGGTAAAAAAAAAGACTGAAAACACACGAGAAGAGAACATCGCTCTTCTTCCTTTGAACTTCTTTTTGTAAGGTGGCAAGCCCTCACTAAACCCCCCCCCACACACACACACACACACACCAAACTTATATATACCAACTCTGTGATCACCATAACTTGGAGAAAGGGGAATATTCTGAGAAATTGCATCCTGGACTTGGACATAGTATATGTATGTCAGTTCTTTTGGCCATTTAGTCTTCGTATTTCTGGACTTTCTGTAGCGGGTCCTGACATTTCAAATGGTTACAACTTTGCTTACATCCTCCAAGAGCTCCATCATGTATCTCCTCATTTAGTCCAGCACATTATGTCTCCATTCATTTACCCACACATGCAGTATAACTGTGCCATATGTGTACTTATGGTGCAAGGAGTACAATCCATCCTGATGTGGTGAACACTTGTATCTGATAGTCAAGTGACCATGGCCATCTCCTTGCATTCATGGTGTGTTCTGCCTTGGTATGCCTCACTATGGAATCACTCTAAGAGTAGGATATTGGAGTGTGTGGAGTCGAGTCATCGTGTCTCTTAGATGTATGTTTCATGGTGTATGATGCCTGTGTTGTGTGTGCCCTTAGTTAGAGGCTACTTACTTGCTTGGTTACATTCAGTAGTGTTTTGCAGTTTATAAGGGTTACTTTGAAGAGCCATAGCATATAAAGGTCTATGTGCTTTTGTGAGCTCTGTGTGATTGGTTTAGTGAGGTGTTGCATGGCATAAACAACATGCATGTTATTTTTCATGGCTTACTGTAAGAGTTGTCCCTCCCATATTATTAAATAAGTACATCTCACACAATGTGTGTCGGAAGTATAAATAATAGATGGCAGTCAATAAGCCTGAAATGGTTCCAAGCTTGTCTCAGGATGTTGGCTTCAGAAATGGTCTGAAAGTGCAAATTAATGGTTCCTTGTGCTTACTAATGGGGGCTGAAGCGTAATTACCACCTATGATGTTTGTGATCAATTAGTGGGAGTTCTAGCTGTCTGCTAAGGGAAAGAAGGCTTGTGTCAACACTATACCTGTCCACTGTCCGTGCTTTTCATCAATGTCACTGATAGTTACTTATATTTTATCTCTTTCCTTTTTAATCCCTCCCTAAAATAGGTGAGTTTTTAAGAAAATAAAGGGATGAATTACATTTAATAAATAATGACAATAATTAATTAAATCACATTCTCTTATTCAATCAGTGTCTCCAGTTAATAGTACTAATATTTTCAAAGTGTCACTGATTATTTTTGTATTTGTCCCTGATTCTGTTGACATTTGTTTACAATTTGTTGATAGCTATGCATAAGACAGATACATCTAGCTAGGTGTTTTTTTCATCTGATGGTCCTTCACCATATTCTTATGAAGACTTCATATCATAAGTGCAGAAAGAAGTATTACAAGCATTTCTTCTACATGTCAGACCAGCAATTGCAAAGGTGGGAAAAAGTAGCAGTAAATGGTTTTATGACCCATCTGTAATGCTATTTGTAGCATACGCCTAAGATTGTTATTTACATAACACAGCTAACCATTTTATTTTTCAAAAGGAGTAGTTTTCAAATTAACTTCAGTTTAATTTATAAAAGACAATTATAGAGTTTAACTAGTCAATAAAGGACCACTAAATGTTAAAGTACGGAGGTGAGGCATGTCATGGGTTGGACAGTTTGATAATGCTTTCACATGCTCGTTATTAAGATACCGCATGAAAAATCTATTGGGGACACTCTTTCCTGATAATGAATTACTGTACAATTTGCCATTCATTTTAACTTTTAGAATAGTCTGTCTTTAGATATATCTGTATGGAGGAGGTGTTGCTTGCAGCTTTGATATGGACTCATTTGACTTGTTGTGTCTGCTTCTGTGAACATCTGTATACTGTGTCACTGTTATTATTTTTAAATTCCTATTATCACATGATATATATTGCACTACACAAGTCTCTTAAGTCAAACAGTTCAAGGACACAGAAATCCTGCAAATCAGATCAACAGCATAACAGCTGTCATTTCTAAACCGCTAGTACAAGTGCATTCCCTGTCCCTGACTATATGTACAATCCTAACAAACTGGAAATCTGCTAAAATTCATTTCAATCACTCAAAAAAACTCTCTTTGTAGATATTACTATTTTTTCTTGATAAATCCAGAAAAGGATATTTTGGTGTTCTGGAACATTCTGAGGCAGTTTCAAGTTTTTTCAGGATATAAAGTAAAGATAAGACAAAGGCTATATTGGTAAACCATTTACTCATGTATAAATTGGTTTGGCAATACCCATACCTACGAGTACATGATTAGATGAAGTATTTAAGTGTATGGATTGAAAAGTGTTCTGTTATGGTAGCTATAGATATGTGGGAAGAGAACAAATTTTGAGAAACTGTTGCTTAAGGCTATAGATAGCAAGACACAAGCTGATTAAATTTTTTTTGTCTCTTTAGCCATGTAATGCAGATCAGGCATATTTTATGAACCACATGAGAAGCTGCGGATGACAAAGAGTTAAAGGTATTTATCTCTGAGGGGGAAGGGCAAGAGTTAAGTGAAATAAGTTGATTTTCCATATAGAACAAGGTGGTTTAGGGTCACCACATTTGAAGGGGAATGTTATAAGCCTTAACTGCTTATATTCATACATAACTCAAACAGAAGGTTATAAATTAATACTAAAAAGGATGATGATGATGAAATGGGGAACTTCAAGAGATAATGACAGACTAGGATTATGGATGCAAGTCATTAAGGAGAATAACAACCATGGAATTTTTCTATTCATATAGTAGCACAAACTATTCAAAAACGAAGCTACCATGGGACTACAGAAATTAGACTTTACCAATAGGGATGTCTGCAAGTAGGAGTATAGAAAATATGCAAGCAGCAGCTTGAATTTACTGGAGGAAGTTAGCAAAGGATCCAAGGTACAGGAAATAAATTAAGACTTTGAGATCTATTGTGGCAAACAGGATGCAGAACAATCAGGAAACAAAAATGAAAGCTGAAAAAATCAAAGTAAATATATTCACATCAATGACCAATATAATCTAACATTTTAAACCATATTGAAAAATAACTGCTTATGCTTTTAGAAACATGGATGTATGAAAAATTCAGGAGACTAAAAATTTGAGCAATTTTCTGACATATTTGCTTATCCATGAAAATATGTTTTGTTTTTTACAAGCATTATCTATATTATCCAGACTAATAACGCCTTTAACCACAACACTGCAAACTAGATTTCTTTCCAGATTACTATGCCACACTAAGGTAAATTCAAAACTAAATACATATTCACTAAGAATTTTCTAGATCAAGTCTGCAATGAAATGGGGGGGGGTGAAGGTGGGTGTGTATGTTGACGTGTATGGACCTGCTCATCCTGATGCAATGTTATGTAAATAACTTTTGTATTTCCCTTGAGGAGATCCATCCTCATGAAGAATGGGAGAGTCACAAGCTTATATTCATGGGTGGTCACATTGATAGGAATATAATCCCTAATAACTGAGCCACCAAAAAAAGACTGACATCTAGAGATCACATTTAGGTTATACTATCTTGCAAAAGTATTCTGTGAAATCCACATAGCTGCTGTAAAATATTATCTAAAAATGCAATTCTGAAAAATACTTGAAAGGCATCCACTATCTTTGATGCATAAGCTCTAGGCATGGAACCTGTAGGTATATTGTATTTCTTATAACAAAATTTAATGCAGTCAGTCAACCATCTAAAGTCATTCCTGAAACTTTAAAGCTCATTTTCGTAGAAAATGAGACAAATGATTGAGTCTTTCTTGGTAGATTTGTTCCTGTCCTGATAAACTCTTAGATGGTCTTTGGGCATTTGTACAGCACAAACAAGAGTTGTGTACTTAACATAATGATAGATCCGTGTTGTCTTCTTCCATCCATTTTCAACCCGTAGGTTATCAGATCTGCCTCCTCTCCCCATAATACCTTGTTCTAACAAACTCTCCTCATACTGAGTTTGTCCCATGAAAAGTCCTGGAAATATAAAACATCATAACCATGATAATCAAACTGTAAGAAGGGTACAGAGGGCAGTAAAAAAATAGACCATCTTAAACAAACTCTGAGGCTGGACCATAAGACTGATCAGAAGCACTCACTAAAAGGTAACAATTTGGAGGGGGCACAGAATGTTGGATGGTTGAAATGGACTGAAGAAGGCAACATAGTTCTATCATTCTGGTAAATACGTAAATTTTATATCTGATGTCTTCTCTATCTGTTCTTAACCTGTAGGACAGAGTCCCCAGCTAGTAAAAACCTCAGGAAGGCCCTAGGAGAGAGCATTCCACAAAATGGTGGAACCAAAAGTAGTTCTAGACCTAGACTGAATACCCAGTTTATAATGAAACACAAAGGTAGGATGCCAGACCAAGTAGCTGCAGCACAAATATCATCAACAGAAGTCTGCAAGAAAAAGACAGTTGAAGAAGCCACCACTCTCATAGAATGACCTCTAGGCTTCACAGGTAAAGACATTTTAAGGAGCATGCAAAGGAAATTCAATTGGAGAGCCATCTGGATATGGTCACTTTGGAAGCAGGCTTACCCGGTCTTGACTTTAAAAAGGATACAAAAAGTTGGCCAGATTTTCTGATATGTTTGATTCTGTCCAAATAATATCTGAGTTGTCTATGAGCATCCAAACAATGAAGCAAATTTTCTCCCTTGTTTCTGAAATTTGGAAAGAAAACTGGCAAATGAATGAGTTGGTTCAAATTAGACTCTAAAGTGACCCTGGGCAGAAAGGAAGGATTGGTCCTTAAAAGGTAATCCTATATTTATGAAAAAACAAATAAGGAGGAAGAGAGGATAAGACTTGAAGTTCAGATGCTCTTCTAGCTAATGTGAAATCCACCATTAAAGAGTTTTATACCAAAACAATTTCAAAGATGCCATGGCTTATTTTTCAAGTGGAGGTCTAATGAGAACTTGTGACAGCAGAGGAGTGTCCCAAGTGCAGTGGATCTTAAACAGCTGGACATAATGAAAATGTGCTCCTCAAAAAGACCTTTGAGAACTTAAGAACCACCATGGGGATATTATCCATGCCAATATGTAAGTTAGAAATGGTTGCGAGTTATACCTTAATGGTAGAACAGCTAAGACAAGAATGAAAAAGACCAACCAAGAAGTTGAGAATGGCATCTAATATTGTGGGAAAATTATCTAAGTCCTTGGAAGTAGTCCAAATAGAGAAACACTTCCACTTACTAGTGTAAACCCTCCTAGTCCTAGTGAAGGGTTTTTGAGAGGATGAAAAGATTTGAATAACTCTCTCTGAGAGAAGGGATTCCTGGCCATTATATGAATTAGAGAACCTCTGCAGTTAGTTTAAGAGAGTGAAGGTTCAGGAGGGTTAATCCCAAAGGATTAGAAATAAGACAAATAATCAGGTCTAGCACCAAGGGTGGGTAAAGTAGGTAAGGCCACAGGAAGGGGGACCAAACTTGACTGGGCCAGAGTGGGGCAATAAGGATGACAACTGCTCTGCAATGGGCTGCCTTCTGAAGAAATTTGATTATCAAGGAAGTCAGGGGATAGGCATAAAGAAGATCTGGGGACACAAGCATGCATGTTGACTGTTCCTCTGGAGGGATCAGGCCATAAAAAAATGTTTTGTATTGGATGGGGAAAGCAAATAGGTCACAGCAGGGGGTGCCCATTGGCTGAAAATCTGCACTGCTATGTTTAGATTTAGGGAACACTCATGAGGCAGAAGAATGTTCCTGCTCAAATTGTCCACCAGCAAGTTGGATTTTCCCAGGATGTTCATTTTGATCAGAAACTGCTGAGAGAACATCTCCCATTGCCAAACTCTCATGGTCTCTTTGCTTGTTCAGATACCATACCACTGATGTGTTTTTGGTCTGGATGGCAATCACACTCTTGGGGAGAAGGTCCTGAAAGGCCTGCAACACTAGGGACCACCCTTGTCTCCAAGATGCAGATAAGAAGACTGGTCTTGTACTGTTACCAGGTAACTTGGACAGTCTTTCCCTCAAAATACCCCACCTCCCCACACCCAAGAAGGGAAGTCTCCATAGTCACCATGGCCTGGGATGGGAAGGGAGAAGAACAAAAGGTTGACCTGCGGCCACCAGTGGAGATTACAATCATCACCTAGTGTACTAATAACAGACATTGGTTAGTGCCACTGGAAAGTCCATAGGACAAGTTAGAACAACTGAATTGACAGAGTCCACTGTAGCACACCCATGTGGAAACTATCTAAGAAGTCTCGACAAACTGAGGTGGCCATATCCACACCTCTCAACCATACGAAATTCCTTGGTATTTACCAGTTTTGAGATCAAAATAATGAGGTGCCTCAAATTCCTGAGTGGCTACTTTTATTCCCTAATTTCCCATTTTTTATGGTAAATTTGTGCTAATGTCATCACATGCAGGGGTATGCGCGATGACATCAGCTCCATGAGCAGACTGCCAGCCTGTCAGAATTCGGCTAAGGGCTCAGGGGGGTCTGTACTGTACTGTCTATTTGTGTTTATCTTTAAGGCAACGTGTTGCAGTTAAGCCATTTGTTACTAGTGTAACAGTCAATGGACTTGGACCGGTCATGAGAAAATATATCACCACCAGTTCTTCCCCATCTCCTCCAGGTAAAAGAAAGAAAAAAAAGAAAATGACAATTCAATGCACAATGCTTCTAGCTAGGTCAGGTGTGTGTCTGTGTTGCACTTTTACTTATTTTTTTTCCTCATTAGCCTCTCCATCTGAATTGAAAAACTACATCCATGCTTTCACTGCTTTGCAAAAGCATTAACACAGCACTGCTCTGCTTCTAGCTGTGTGTGTGTGTGTGTGTGTGTGTGTGTGTGTGTGTGTGTGTGTGTGTGTGTGTGTGTGTGTGTGTGTGTGTGTGTGTGTGTGTGTGTGTGCAGTTAGTTATTATAAGTCTACAGTGGTTGTGAAGATCTGATCTTAAAACTGGTTTTGTTGATCTTGCTTTCAGAAGCTCTGAATCTGTTTGCTTGTTTAATTGCTGGGGTTTAGCTCCACTTTCAATGGATGGTGGTGATGAAGTCTAGGGATTATTAGAGTGAACTTGCCTTCTTTATTTTATTCTTTTGTCTTCTTCTTTTGACTCCCCACCAAGCACCTCCTGAATACTGTATTTTTAGTGTCTTGAGGTGGTTTGGATAGTATTAATGCTGGACTCTTCTATTATTTTCCAAAAGGTAAGCTTTAACATTTGTATGTTCCTACTTTTTATGTAAATCTGCAGTAATGAATATGGTGCTAGCATCTTACTTTGATATACACTTTTGTTTACATTATTTAATATAAGAGGGATTGGCATGGAAGATTCACCACTGGCCAGAGCCTAAGTGTGTTTAAACAGGGTCTTGCTAGAGTATTTTTAGAAATGATGTGGCCTTTGAAAGAAAATTGCTCATAATGCATTGTTTCTCATTTCTTTTCACTTTTTTGCTGTTGGAGAAACATTTTTTTGGGGATAGGGTATCAGTAAATTGCTTTGTAAGAAAGGAGGAGTGCAGCGCTTGTGGAGTTTTGTATTAAGGACCAGTTTAGCCAAACTGTCTCTCCTTCATAGACCTGATGTGCGCCTCTTTTTTGTTAGCCATCCAGAGTGGACAGTCACAGCTCTGCCCATCTTTACTGCTGCATCTATTACTCTGAGATTAATTGAATTTACTGCAAACGTAATACATTGCCCCCATCCCCTTTTTGTCTGTGTTTGCATGATTTAAACTACCCTTATGACAGGTCTCATGCATGTAAACTGTAAACCAGCTACACGGGTTTACCACTGGATTGTAATTAGCTGCTGTGGAGTGTTTCCAAAGGAGAAAACATAATGGTTTCATGAAGTCTGCTTGGGTGCCTACTGGATCTCATTGAATGCACTTACTGTAAAAGAGCTCATGGCAGCTGTATATTAGATTAGGGTTAAGGTAAAGCTGCCACTGGACAGCACTGTAGGGATATTAACATGGGGGGGGGTCAGTAGGGAAATTGGGAAGATGCATTGTTAGTCATTTTGGAAATGCTTTATTCATGTACCATTCCACTGATATACATTTTTATTACTAGGCTAGCACTGCACTGCTTTACTTTTCTTCTGTCACTTATAACACCAGACTGCGTAAAACTTCACAAACACTATGGTGCTGAAGGGAAAATGCCACCAATTTCAAAATGACAATATAACACTTCACTGTTTTAAGTACATGAAATAATTTAAAATAAGTGCTTCTGATGGGTTTGAAATGCAGCCCGTCCAACGGGGCACATTTTAAATTAAACAGATAGTCTGATGAAGTTCAATATTATATAGAACGAAAGCGCTTATTTTTAAATTAAGACTCTAAACCTAACTTCCCCTCTCAGTGATTTAGTAGACATCAGATAAATTCAGATAGTGATATATCACAGTCTGAATTATGGTAGGTAATCAGTCAGTGAGGTGGGAAAATGCAGTCAAAATAAGAGTATGATAAATGTGACTGTTAATGTCCCAGGAACATTCTTGAGACATACTCCTCTGATCATCTCCAAAAACATGTAGCCCTAAGAAATATAACCACTTTGTATGACAGATGCCACCTTTCTTTGGTTAAAGGTTATCATTGCTTCAAAAAGAAGGGTATTATTTCTTTAACAGATCAGACTTTTATCTGGTTGTAATAGGAGAAGTGGTCATGCTTAAATAATACTTTTACATTTAGTTGAAAGTATGTGCACATATAGGTGCAGTACATGAGAGCTGCCCTTTTTGACAGATGAATAATAAAAACTTAATTGTACAATGAAAGAAGAATGTGTTTGCTGAGCCAGGAATACACAGAAGGAAAAACAAGAGGTGGGAAACTGTTAATAACCTTATTCTTAAATAAAAAAAAAAATGGAATAAGCATGATTACACTTTTTTTTAAAACAGATTTATTGAGTTTTATGTTTAAACAGATTAAACATATGATTAAAACATAAGTTTAACTTTTGATTAAATACATATGAACAGTTAACACATCAAAACTAAAGTATTTACAAAGGCATCCATATATACATTTCAAAAATATAGATTATCATCAAGGTTTCATGTTGTAGTACATTCTTTTTTTAATAATTCCTGTAGACTAACCCACATATTGTATGAGTATGTTTTCCTATACGATCTTGACTTAATTGTCCAAAGTTCCATGTGGCATACTTCTGTTGTTGTGTCTTTCGGCTTATCCCGGTTAGGGGTCGCCACAGTGGAACTCCGGTCCGCTAATGTTTGGTAGTGGATTTTTACGTGCTGAGTTACCAGCCCTGATGCACAACCTTCAATGAAGGCACACCCATTCATGCATGCCTCCACGCAGAAGACGTTCTAGCTGAGAATCAAACGCGACAACGTCTTGCTGTGAGGCGACAATGCTACCGCATACTTCTGTAATAGTTTTAAATTCATTAAATGTTGGTGGAGTATCTAATATCCAATTTCTGGTTATGATTTTTCTAGCCACAGTAAGAATTGACCACAACAAGGGGAGTTTAACTGTTTTAATACTGCGATGAATAGGTGTGTTAAAGAGGACCATAGATTTGGATATATTAAAATTATCAGTAAATATAGCTTGCAAAAACTCATTTATCTTTTCCCATTAGCATTTTAATTCCTTGCAGTCATAAAACATGCATGCCCAATCGACATTTCTTTCAATTTTATATCTTTTACATAAAACTTCTTTATTAGTAATTTTACTCATAGTGAGAGGTGTATAAACCCCCCTATACATAAAATCTCCATGTATACAGCTTCTACCTGAGTGAAGATGTTGTTCTACTAGCTGATTCAAGAAATTTTTTTATCTTGTTCGGCAGGTGGTTCATCATTAATAGAGGTGTAGTAATGCCATAAAAATTCAGAGCTACTATATGTTTCTTCTCTAGTTATTTTATATATTTGTGATAACTTGCCTGTAACTCTAACCATAAATTGTTTTCAAATTCGAACTCTTGAATTAAGTTATCTGTTGATTTCATTTTGTTATTTAAAATTAACTGGAACCAATATATTAATCTCTTTTCTTTGAATAGTGATATTTTAATAGAGTCAGAAGATGAAACAATTCCTTGTGTATAAGCTATAGAACATAAGAGGAAGAACCATTTTTTGTATGCTGGAATTTTATATATAACATTTCTGAAATTAATTAAATAGTTGAAATATATAGCTAGTTGAGTGTTTAGGTATAGTATGTGTTGTAAAAAGGTCCTTTAATATCCATATAAAGGTGTTGTTTCAAGTATTTATTTTATACAATTGAGGACTAATAAATATGTCTGTGCAAATTGCTTCCCAGTAATTTTTCCACTTAGCTGAATATCTGGGATCCGCTAGAAGCATTATAGATTTGATTATAGAAGACATTGAGTATAACTCTAAATCAGGGAAGGCAATACCACCATTCATCCAAATATTTAAATTATATTTTAATGCAATTCTTGGTTTGTTTGGAGACCATAAAATCTTAATAGCATTGAATTTAGTTTTTTAACTATTGATTTTGGGGGAAGTAAAGAAATTTGTTGAATAATATATAATATTTTTGGGAGAATGATCATTTTAATTATTGTTAATCTTTCTTCCATTGTAAAGAAGATTTTGTTCCATTTAGATATAAGAGATTGAATATTGTTAAATGAGTTGTTATAGTTAATTTGTATTATATTTTTAACATCTTTTGTTAATGTTATCCCTAAATATGTAAACTGGCCTGAATCAGGAATGAATTTAAGATATTCATTTCCAAGTTTATTTTTGTTAAGATAAATAGGAAGTATTTTTGTTTTTTTATTGTTAAAAGTCAGGCCTGATTTTTTGTGAAAATTTTCCATGGAGTCAAATA
Organism: Protopterus annectens; assembly: GCF_019279795.1. Lineage (NCBI taxonomy): Eukaryota > Metazoa > Chordata > Ceratodontiformes > Protopteridae > Protopterus > Protopterus annectens. Next base: position 596,753,457 of record NC_056744.1, read on the forward strand.
AGGCTGGCATATATGATATGTTTCCATTTAATGTAATGAGAACATCATCTGCGAAGAGTTGGATTTTAGATGTGATCTCAGAATTTATATTGAATCCTTCTATATCTTTGTTCATTCCTATGGTATTAGCACATGGTTCCATTATTAAAGTAAATAACAAAGGGGAATGAGGGCAACCTTGTTTGGTTCCTTTTAATATTGGGATATTTTGAGATTTATAATTACCTATTTTGATATATGCCTGGGTGCCCCTGTATAAATACATTATTAAGTTTATAAAGTTATCAGAGAAATTTAAACATTTAAGTAATATAAACAGATAATCCCAATTCACTGAATCAAATGCTGAATTTATATCTAAACTTATTAGAATTAGGTCCTTTTTTCTCCTATTTGAGTAATCTATTAATGAAACTATTCATTTAATATTATCAAATGTAGTCCTATTTAATATGAAACCTGTTTGATCATCGTCAATCAAGTTTGGGAGAAGATTCTTCAATCTATCTACATATATATTCATAAAGAGTTTGTAATCCACATTCAGTAGAGAGATGGGTCTATACGAGGAGCATTTGTCATATCTTTGGTTTTATTCTAGGTGCTATAAATGTATGCTTCCAAGATGACGGGCATGTAGCATCAGTCTGTGTTGTTAAAAAGACATTTTGTAATCATGTAAGAGCTCTTTTGGGCCTGATTTTATAAATTTCTGGTATAATTCCGTCATTTTGTGGGGCTTTATTTAATTTTTTATTAATTTGTGTCTGGATGTCTGTGTAAGAAATATTCTTGTCTATTAATTCCACTTGTTGTTTATTAAGATTTTTTTATGCATTTAGTTATACATTCTTTCCTATTATCATTTGCATCCATAAAAACTACATTTTGATTGATTTTGTGGAAATGTTCCCTGAACTCTTCTAATATGTCTTTTACATTATGTACCCTTCTCTTCTTCTTTGTAGAATATATTTCTTTAATGTGATTATGTTTACTGAGTCTAATAGTTTTATTTTTAAGTCTATTCAAATATTTAGGATTATTGGAAAAAGCAAGGAACTTGTGTTTTTCTAGGCATATCATAGTTTTGTGACTGAGGATTTCTTAATATTTTTTGTTTAGTGTGTTAATTTTCTCTTTGATGTCACTATTTATGTGTTTACCATTTTGGTTAAGTTTAAGATTATCTAACTTATTTTGTATTAGATTTAGCTCTTTATCCCAGGATTTTCTTTTGTTGTTATACCAATTGATTATTTTCCCATAACGATATGCTTTAAGGGCGTCCCAGACATATATCACTGATGTATCAAATTTGGAATTTATTTCTAAAAAAATATGTATTTCATTTATTATAAATTCTTTAAAATCTTCTAATTTAGTAATGTATGCAGGTATTCACCTGAACTGTACATTAAATGATGAATTAACATTCAGTTCAAAAGTTATGGCATTATGGTCAGATAATGAGCAAGAAATTATTATAGATTTAATAATATCATTGGTTAGTTGATTAGAAATAAGGATTCTATCTATTTTACAGTAGGAACCATGTCTATTAGAGAAGAATGAAAAGGGTAATGGTTTTGGGTCTGCTTGATTGTTTATATCGTTAAGGTGAAACAAATTCATAAAGTCTTTTAAATATTTGGCCTGCGATGAAATCTTTATTTTGTTTTTAATACTAGATTTGTTTTCATTCAAGATACAATTAAAGTCCCCTGTCATTATAATATTTCATTTTGTGAAAAAAATAATTTGATTCAGATGTTGTTTGACAGTATCTATTCCTATACCAGGTATCCAGTAGATGTTAACCAAGGTAAATATTTTCTTTTATTTATTTCCACTACAACCATGCACAACATGCCTTTATCATCTTGAAAGGTGTTTATTTTTTTAGGAATAGGTAATGATTTGTTCCATAAAATGGCTGCACCTCTTTTCTTATGTGAGTGTTCAGAGCTTGATATAACCATAAACTTATTTGTATCTAGTTTGGATATGTTCTTTTTCAAAAGATCTGTTTCCTGAAGGAAGATTAGATTACATTTGTGTAAATGTAGGCATCTAAATAGGTTTCCTCTTTTGCATTGGTTATTTAAACCATTAATGTTAATAGATACACCTTTTAGTAGAGTCATTTTGATTTTTTAACATTTTTAATGTGTTTCATTTTAGTTTGAGTTCCTTTAGATATTTTGTTATTCGTGTTAAATTTCCCTTTGTTATGCACTAGTATAAGTATTTTATTTATGTGTGGGTTTACTTCAAACAAAATAAATGAGTTAAATCTTTCTAAAATTGAAGTCTTGTGTATAATACAAATAATGGATGTCTTGAAAAGGTGTTTTTTACAACTAAAATTATTTGCACAACCTTAAATTCCAGCCCTGCACCAAGCCTGGAGTTCTAAACTTCTAAGTTAAGTAGCATCAGCCACTCAACTTCACCACCCAGTCAATAGCAGCAGGGCCTCAACTCCACCCATTATTTATATTTGGTGGTTACTTCTCAATTAACATTTAACTAACTTTTAATTAAACTTATGTGTTAAATATCTGACTCATCAACCTATATATTTATCTTAAAAAATAATAGTTAATGATTAATATGTGCACAAGATTTAAACTTATTAACGTCATTAGCGTTATATTTATCAGATATGAATCTTTCTTTTGTAGAATAGTTCATTAAATTACATTTTTTAACCATTTCCTATGTACATTTTTGGTTTCGTGTTAAAACCATGAAGAATCAGTATTCATTTAACCTCATAACTGATATTAGTAGCATAACTGCAAAGTAATATGCATTACTAACTCTGTTCATAAACAGGTCAGTACCAACAACTTTCCAGTATTAATTGTATATTAATAACAAATATATAAATTGACAGTGTGCTACAATTCAACAAGATTAACAAACACCACAAATAAGTAAACACGTTGTTATTTTAGCATTCTCTCATTGTACTCAAGCTATTACTCAATATGCATTTTCCTACTTTTTGTCTAGTGTCAAACAATTTAAATATTGGTTTTTATTAAGTCAATAAATAAAATATGTTAGCTAGCCATATTATCTGACTAGCAAAAAAATATGGTAAACTTTAACACCCTTTTCATCGTCTTCAACACAATGTTATTCGCGTTTGTGCATAATATTTAGGCCTAAAGCAGATGCCATATGCTAACCATCTAAAAAAACTCCAGCTATACTCTGTGGCATATCGTCTGCTCAGAGGTGATCTCTGCTTAACATACAAGGCCATGTCAAACCCTGAGATGTTGGACATGGTCCACTTAAAGAAATTCCAATCCCTCAGAGCCACACTCTCCAGGGATCTAAACCTTGTCATCACAATGAACAAAACATGCTGGAGGGATAGGTTCCTGACCCAGAGACTCCTCATACACTGGAATAGACTGCCCATACATGCCAAGCAGAGCGCCTCCTTGGCCCTTGTCAAAAGGAGCCTTGATGATTGGATGAGAGATAGGAAATTCACCCCAGGGATCATGTCAGTTGCCCTGCTAGACAGGGGTCCAGGGAAGTAAATATTGTGGGAAGAAATATCCAGGGAATTGTTATGGCTAGGCTTGTATAGGCCCTAGGGCTGATAGCCTAGTACCAACCTATGAACCTATAAATGGCCATTCCATCTGAGTGTTTTTATTACTGTCAGTAATTGTATTATTACATACTATAATCACATCTATCAAATGCAATCTATGTATTTGAATAAGACTTGAAAGACACCAATTATTAAAACCTCTATAACCATCAAGTCTGTACTAATTTTTTTTTGTCTCAACTGCTGCATCATCTCCTGACAGGAGATGTTAGATGTTCAATATGAATGTCTAGCATGAACTAGGTATATTTTCCATTGCATTCTGTGTTAGATATTACTAATGAACTAATGTAATACAATATAAGCACTTTGCATCAAATAGAACTATTATTAAATTAATTAACTGTATTGTCATATATAGCATATTATGTAAGGAAAACAACAAACATAACTTAGCTATAGCTTACTTCAACCATATCACAAAATGATTCCATTCAAAGGATTAGAACCGTATCACCAAAGACATTAAGAATAACTAATGATTTAGTAAAATATCAAAAGAGATTTCAGCCTATTTAAGATATATAGGTAAATCTGAACAGCATGCCTAAACCACACATTAAGCATTTCATTATTTATGGCTATAAATCAATATGCAATCAGAGTTCTAACCAGTGCATGATATAAACTGTAAAAATTCTTCACCCTTTCTATCATTGTTTAAAAGAAATGCATTTCATACATTAACAACTGTTTTACGGTATACTTTAGCTTTTAGGTTTAGAAACAAAAATCTTCTTATTTCCGTTATTAGTTCCGTTTTTCTTCTATTTCTTCTTTTGTGGCCATTTTCCTTCCTGAATCTGTGCACCCAGCATCCTCTCATCGTAATTACATGACGCTGAAGGTCAAACTTCACTTTGTTGCAGTAAGCTTAACTCAGTGAATCAATGGAGTATGCCGGATGATTTCTCAGCTCGTGGCTGTGCTTCCCAAACCAGTGGGGAATCAAAATTGTCTCCTTATATTGTTTAAGCAGGAAAACAGTAAGTACAACAAACTTTTGCAGCTTTTAACTTCTTTTCTAAAGATATATGCATGAGCCATGTAATATGCTTCACAGACAGGATTTACATTAATGGCAAGACTGAGAATACCCATTTTAAACATATAATGTTAGTGCCACCAGAACCAATATATTAAACCAAAAAACAGTATAAATCTCATACATAACTTCTTCTTAATGTCATTAGCATAAGCAATATTGACAGAATAAATAAATATACATATATTTGGGTCTATATTATATGAGCGAATCACACAAATTGCGAACACTCATAATACCGAACGTACCGGACCTCGAAGTGCTTTTTCTGAGATCGCAGTACAGTGAAGAATGGGATATTTGCCCTTTCCTCACTGTAGTATGATCTCGGAGTTGGAATATATATTTAGCGGGGGTGTGGAGGACACAGCCCCCCCACAATAGGACGTTTGAGGTCCGGTACATTTGATATAATGAGTGTTCGCAATTTGTGCGATTCGCTCATATGATATAGACCCCATATATTTGACCATTTTTTTGATATTTATATTAATACCAGTATGTTTATATTAGGTTATAGGAGGGCTTATAATGATGTATAGTATTTAGTGATGAAGTCATTAAAAGAGAGAAGAAAAGGATATATTTAATATATAACAAAACTGACCTTCAGGTATGAGTTAATTTTCTTGGATACTCAACTCTGAGACATTGTATATCCATACTGGCTAACGTCTTTGGTTTACATTAAAGCAGTGGTCATAAATTACATTATATAAATGAAAGGCAATTCATAAGAATGTTATTATTTGTTTTTCATTCTATTTTGTTTGTCAACAGTTTTCCAAGATGTATCTCATGCCATTCTTTTCAGTGAAAGACTTGCCCATTCCATTTCATCTATTTTGTCTAAAAATCTTAAGGCAGAGTCTAAGTCTTCAAATACTTTAGGTCCTTCCGGTAAAAATATCTTTAGTTTAGCAGGAAACTGGAGATAAGTTTTAATTTGAGCTTTCTTTAATTCTTTTACTAAAGGTAGAAATATTTTCCTTTGGTTATGACCATTGAGGAATAGTCATTATCAAATCTGATAACAGCTTCATTAACTTTAACAGGTGCTTTTGCCCATGCAGTTTTAAGTACCATCTCTTTATCATGCATCGAAAAAAATCTGACAATTACTGATCTCGTTTTTTTTTTATTTTCATTTGAAGTGGATAGAGACCTATGGGCTCTTTCTATGATGAAAGATAAGGCTTCTGGCAAGTCAAGTATTTTAGGTAACCAAGAACATAAAAAGCTTACCATATTTGTGCCTTTGATGTTTTCAGGCATTCCAAAGATTCTCAAATTATTCCTTCAAGCCCTATTCTCTAGGTCATCAAGTTTATTTTTCAGTAAAGTATTTTGTTTAAGCAGAAATTCAGTGTTGTTTTCTCGCTCCTGAATTCTGTTATCCATGTCATTTAATGATTCCTCTATTCCAGTTATCTGTGCTTTTTGTTGTTGTAGATCTTCATGTAATAAGTCCATTTGGTTAGAGCATTTTTCTTTGAAGTTGTCAATTTTAGAGTCTATTTTGGTTGTCAAGCCCTGCATATTTAATATCAAAGTTTGTATTTCCTTTCTTAACAAGGTATCTTGATTGTTGCCCTTGGAGAAACTCATTCTGTAGCTTATTGATGAGATGAAATATTCCCAGAAGAGTTTTGACAGGAAAATTTGTCTAAATCAAAAAAAACATTTTTATATTATCCTAGATTTAGGTATCCAAAAACTCTTTATGTAAAAAAAAATTTCTAGGACAACTTAGAAATTATTTTTCCTGTCATAAAAAGTAGAACAAGGTAGAGCTGAAGAAATCTGCTGCTATCTGGTACTCATCTTGGCCACTCCCACACCAGGTAAGATTCACGCATGATTTCACTTTTGAGGTTTAGAGTGTCTGAGACTTTATAGTGTTTTAATATAATAAGGCAGAAGTGTTCAGAGATATCTAAAAAAGATTATTTTCTAGATTTACTCAACCATATTTTTTAAATAAACTTTTTGTGCATTATTGATTTATTTCCAACTCAGTTTTTGTTTACTTGATCTCTTTATCTTCTTTGTTGAAAGTGAACTTGTTCTCAAAGCTGGATTTTGGAACTTTATCTTTTTTCCGTGAGTAGAAAATGAATGTATTTGGAAACATTCTTTTCAGTTTGCCATTAAATTTAGAACTGAATTCTTGGTCACTCCAGCTTCTGCTTCAATTGTTGATGTACACTGCAAATTCTCAAACAGCTTAATTTAAGATCAAAGGGACTTGTGAGTTAGGAATATGTTCAAACTTTTGGGATAAAATAGTTGTATCTGCTGGTGTGGGATTCGAGTAGAAAGGAGCCTCTGTTTGACCACTGTGAGAAGAAAAGAATGAGTGAAAAATAGAGTTTGAGTCATGAATGGCCAGGTAGGTGGAGTTGTCCAAATCATGTCTGAGATTAGGGTAGTCTTGCTAACATTGTAGGTGGGAAAGCAAACATCATTAGCCATACTAATGTGAGTACATGAGATGTAGTACTAGGTTGGAAGTACAATCACCAAAATAAAGTAATATCAGAGCAGGTATGAAATTAATTATAGTATAAACATGAGAAGGGATGGTTGAGTTTTGTAACATTTTATAATTACGCGGGATTGTTTGTTGCTAAAGGCTGCTGAGACAAAGTGGAACAGTAGTTGCTAGTGGAGAGAACATGGGTTACAGAAGAAGCTAGCAGGAACAGCAGACTGTAACAGGCTGAACAGTTCTAGGGGATGTAAACAGATCACTGCAAAGCACTGTACCATGCTGATAGACTCCTACCCAAGAAGACTGAATGCTGTAATTAAATCAAACGGTGCTTCTACAAAGTATTTGTTTAAGGGTGTACACACTTATGCAACCAGCTTATTGTACATTTTTTATTTTTTATTTTTTTTCTGCTAACAAATTTGTTTTTTAATTGAATTGTACAGGTTATAGGTCACATTAGATGTGGGAAGAGTTTTGAGATGATTTATTGTGGTCTCATTTTTTATATCACAAAAACCTGGCATTTTAACAGGGGTGTGTACACGTTTTATATCCACTGTATATCCTCCCATTGTTTCTTTGTGAATTCCATATCCAATCTCTCTTCCCAATCTTTCTAACCTCCTCTGATTGATTCTTATAGTTATCATGCAATATGTTATATGCTCTATGAATTATTGCTTTTTAATTGCAGCTTCTGTTGTAGATTCTATTAAAAACTCTACCAGTGCTGGTCTTTTGTTTAGGACCCCCCCCCTCCTATTTTTTTTCTCTTTGCCTATACTCTGATATCAATCCCTGATAGGGAATGCAGTCTTTAACCTGTAGTCCAAATAAATTATCAGTGCCTTCCTATTCTATCATCTTTCCATCTCTACTTATTTGATCCCAATACCTTGGTTCTTTTGCCAGTTTTCTCCAATAAATTCCATCACCCTCTTGCCTATTGTCTATATCCCTAACTGCAGTCATCCCTATTAGTATAATCTCCTTTCTCCATTCCCATTTTGGTTTAGTTCTTAGACTACTTTCTGCTGCTTTGTGGATATAATATTCTGCATGATTATTTTTAGTCTCCTTAAAGACCTGTATCAAAAATCCCAGTCTGTCATTTCTTGAGCTTCCCTGTGTTTCAACATCATCCCTTTCTACTTTAAATTATAGTTTTCTGCTTGTGCTATGTATAGGATTCTTAACTGTGTAGCTCTGCAATACCTCTTCAAATTGGGTATTCTCAATCCATGCTGTTCTGCTGGAAGAATCAGGTTGTCCCACTTGACTCTTGCCATTTTCCCTCCCAGATAAAGTCCTTCAGCTCTTTATTAATTGCTACCCACAACTTCTCCTCTACTTGATAAAAATATGCATGACCTGTACATAAGACTAAAGGGACTAAACATTTTAACTTCTTGTATTTTACTATCCATATCCATATAACAAAGCTTCCATTTTCTCTGTTTGTATATCACCTTTTGTTTAGTCTCTTCCCACATATCCTTAGCTACCACACTAGAATCATGTTTAATCCATACTCCTAAATATTTAATTTTATCATGTCCCCATAAATATGGGTATTCCTGAACCACTTTATTTGAGGGTACATAATTTACCATTATTGCTTTTGTTTTAGCTTCATTAATTGTGTATCCTGAAAAGATTTGAAACGGACTCAAAATGTTTCACAATGCTGTAATGTCTTCTTTTGTTTTTTTCAGGTACAAAATATCATCATCTGCAAATAAAGCCAGGTTTTCTTGACTACCGTACCAATTATATCCTTGAATTTCTGAGTCCCTTATTTTCTTTGCCAATGGTTCTAAATATAATGCAAATAATAAAGGGGAAGGAGGACATTCCTGCCTGGTTCCTCTGCTCAAGCAGAAATTATCAGAGAGGACCCCACCCACTTTAACTTTTGCATCTGATCCAGCATATATTCTGCCAATCAACCTTATAATTTTTTTCAGGAAATGCAAATGCTTCCATTGCCCTGCTCATAAAGTCCCAGCTTACCCTATCAAATGTTTTCTCTGCATCATGACTCACCAACAACAATGGCATTTTCTTGCATTCTGTTTCCCTCTGGACCATCAGTGTTCTGTTAATGTTGTCAAATGTTTGACTCCCCTCCACAAAACCACACTGATCCATATCTATCAGTTTTGGTATTACTTTTGCCATTCTTTTAGCAATTATAGACATGAACATTTTATAATCACAGTCTAGTACGGACGTGGGCCTGTATGAAGCTGGATATGATGAATCTTTACCCTCTTTAGGTGTTACAGTTACCACTGCTTACCTCCAGGATGGTGGTACTACTCTTCCTCTTAAGATACTGTTAAAGAAAACCTTCCATATCTTTATCAGAATTTTCCTCAAAAAAAATAGCACCCCACTACCCCGCTAAAACCTATTAACTTAATACTAACATACAAAACTATATACACCTTCAAATACTGAAGTTTTACCCTCTTAATAGGAACAAAAGTCTCAAACTGACAGCCATACTCACAGACTTGATTTAACCTAAAAGAAAAGTAATCTGTGCTTCTACTAAGTGCTGACTGGTTTTTGTCTTATCTGTATAGCTCTGCCAGCTGGGAAAACCCCTGAATGTTTTCAGCTAACTACTTTGGGAAAACTTTAGAATGCCTTCAGAGGACTTGGCCAGACCAAGAGCTCCTTGAGAACCCAAGCAAACTGCCAGAACCTGGTACTGACTCAGCTGGCTCCACTATCAAGATCAGAGCTGAGTTACTGAGAATGTAAGCACCCACAGTCAGGAATGATGCAGAAAATCTGAATGTTTTATCCTGACCATAGAACACCATCGCTGAATGCTCAGCTCCAAGGTGTGCCTGGCTCTGACATTGCCAGAGTTGAGAATATCAAGGATGGAACTGACACCTGAAACAGCCAGGCCATTTGTGCTGCTGAGCAGAGGGCAGCACAATCAGACCTGAAAATGCCAGAGCACAGGAGACCAGGAGAGGAACAGGAATGTTGGGAACCAAAACTTCAAGCTTCAGAGCCAAGGAGGTAGGGACAATACCTACTTGCATCTGGGCCTGCAAAAAGGATTGTATCAGTTGCTCCAGATCTAAAAGCTTGAGGCTACCAGCCAACATGGCAGACCTAGATGAAGAGGTCACCAACAGTGGCTGTAGGATGACTTTGTGGTCATTGGATCTAAAGACTGGACTGAAATGGTGAAGATCAGGCTTGAGGTGGAGGGAAGCATGGTTCCAGAGAAAACTCAGCTGGAGTAATAGAGTAGAATGGAGACTGCAGTCTGCCTGAAGAGACAGTAGGTCTTTAGCTAAAAAGGGATTGGGTATGCTCAGGGTAGGGATGTTAGAAGACTCTGAAGACCAACAGCAGTGGATATCTAGGCCAAATAAGCGTCAATGTCCTGAAGGGTTTGGAGACAGAGGCACTGAAGGGAGACATAACTTTAATGTCAGCTATCCTTTGGCATGATGAGGAAGGACATTTTTGATCTTCCTGCTTTTTTCCACAGGACCTGGACTCCTTGTCCCTAGACCTATCCACCTCCCACTTTTCTGGCTTTTAACTAGGGGAGGAGGAGGAACAGGAGGAACAGGAGGAAGAAGCAGTGGAGAGATGAAGAAGACCCCTGACAATGAGTTATGTTCACCTTTTATTGAGGGCTTGAGCATCAAAGATGGCACATGCTTGGCACTCTGTATCTAAACAAGACGCACCCAGACAATGAACACATTTTTCTTGGGCATCTTGCAGTGGCAGTTTATGCTCACTGAAAACACATTTTTTAAAACCCAAATCCTTTTCCGTGTTCAGGAGAATTCAAAATCAATGACACACACATACACACACAATACAACTGTAAAAGACAAAAAAAAACCCCTTAACAATGCTTAACTACCTAGCTAGAAAAAACACATGCAAGAAAAGAACCCCAAAACTACTGTAACCTTATCTAGTAATACATATTAATAATCACTAAAACACTTAACCAGAATTAACAAAATTAACAGCTGTGTTATAGAGAATGAAGAAGACAAAGGCAGGAAACCCTGCTGGTGCAGTTTTATAATCTAGAACAAATCCTGCTTTTAAAAAAGGAATAATTAGTAGTGCATATAAAATATTGCATGATAACTATAAGAATCAATCAGAGTAGCTTAGAAAGGATTAGAAGGAGAGATTGGATAAGCAATTCACAAAGAAAAAATGTGGGATATATGTTTGTCTCCCAAATATGCAACAAAATCTAGAAGATTTAGGATTTTTGCTTGGAAATGTTTATGTAGATATTTTTATACCCCAAGTAGACTCCAGAGATTTTTTTCTCTCAGGTAGACAGCAAATGTTGGAGGTGTGATGGGAAAGAAAGAAGTAATTGGAAACATATTTACTGGGTGTATTGAGTTGGCAGACTTTAAAGATTCCCTGCAGATGACTATCAGAGATACTAGGTGAGCAAATTGGTGTAACTAGGGAAATAGCTCCTCTGAGCTATGATGCAGAATTGGAATTGCCTAGACATAGTAAGGCCTTGCTGAGTCTAATTATGCTGGCTGCCAAAAACACAATTACTAGAAAATGGAAATCAAAGTCTACATCAACTGTACTAGAAGTAGTGAATATAATAACAGAGATTAAACTGGAATTGGGATCATTAGAATAGAGTAGGAGCAAATTACACACGAAAAAAATGGGAATTGTGGGAACAATACAGACTGACAAGTGTTGCATAATGTTTGCAACTAAAATTGTCAATATGGTTTGTCATGTAAAATGCTTGCAACTAAGATTATCCCAGGATTCTATAAAATCCATGTAGGCTCCATGTACATGGCCATGTATCTTCCCTGGCAACGTGCCATACATATTCATTATGTAGTGCTGCTGAGGGAGATCACAATAAAATGGATATTGAATCCATGCAAGCAGCAGTGTAGAGGCTGTCCCATACTTGTGGACTTTCCAGAAAACATCTTGACAGGTGGTAAGCACAGGACAGTATTTTCTTTTTTTTTAATTTTTACGTGTTGTTTGCATGGTGTGGCATGGTGCTTAGCGATGCTGAGCTCCACTTATACATATACACCTGACATCTGGTATATATCTAAAAATAGAAACTGGATGTAATCAATTGTATTTTCTTTTTTTTTTTTTTTTATGTCTCCCTGTTTGAGAGGTGTGGCGCAGTGCTTACCGATGCCAAATTGCACTTATACATATACACCTGACATCTGCTCTATATCTGAAAATAAAAACCAGATGTAAACAATTGATTTTTTTTTTGTCTCTCCCTGTTTGCGCAGAGTGGAGCAGTGCTTAACAACACCATCAGACATCTAAAAATAGAAACCGGATGTATTTAATTGTTGTAGTTGCACTGTGCTTAACAGCACGTAAACCCATGCAGGTTTGTAGTGTAATGCTAACAGGAATCTTAGTAGTATATGTGAAGATATATTGTTCCCTGTACTATTCAAGTGGCTAGATAGGTTGAGTCATGACCTACAGTGTAGTAGGTCCCAGGTTTGAGTCCTGAGCAGTCATATGTTTTACATTTATTACTGTGAAAATGTGTCAGGTGACTGAAACATCAATTTAATTTAAAATTAAAAAACTGTTACATTTACAAAAGCTGTGTAATGCTAATCACTACTTAAACATTGTCAACTGTCTACATTGTTTGTGCATTGCTAAGCTACGCTTAAACATGGTTTGTGTGAGTTTGCTCGATGCTCAGCTTCACTAAAATAGTTTGTGTGAGTTTGCTTGAAGCTAAGTGACACGGCACTTTTTTGAAAATTGCAATATGACATGTAAGGGTTGGAATGCAGCCTATATAAAGACCAATAGGCAGTAATTTCTCACCATTCATTGGAGTCTTCACTTGGCTGTCAATATGCTTGGTGGTGTTGGAGAGGGAGCACACTTTTGGGCACAGAGGTGGGGTGTCCAAAGTGTTTGTTGGACTCCTGGTTAAGAACTATGAACCCTGGCTGCTGCAGGGTGATTACCAGGGCTCAAGAGTGTAAGTCTGATACCTGAGATTGGTTGGCTAGGGAACTTACCAGTGTTACTGGTATCCCCCTCACTGGTGAGCAGTGTCATCACCACTATGGTGACCTGAGGCATAGGAAGATGGGAACCTTGGACACCTGGGCCCAAGAAGCTCGGGCTGGGCAGACCCCACAGGTATGTAAGTATGTCTGCCAGTACTTTAGAAATATACAAACTGAATATGTGCAAAACTGGCATACATAATGGTTTACTTCTTTTTCAACAGCTGCAGAAGACAGGGCTCGCAAATTTGCAATGTCCAGTGCAGGGCACCTGGCCAGGATGAGGCAAGAGTGTGGTAAGTAGGGAAACATCAAATTAATAACTTAATGCATAACATAACCTTATAATAAATTAATTACACAGTATGCAGTCTTTGCAGTCTTAACAGGTATGACATACCTGGGACATGTAACATGTTTAGTAATGTGTCACTGCCTACCTGAAATGGTAAAGTAAGTTAAATCAGGTAAACATGAAGTACTGTATAGTTTAGCTTCCAAACATCAGTTACTGATGTGGTCTACCAGTATTAAGAGACACTGTTCTGGTCTGCTCATTGTCTGAAATGTGCTGTAGGTTGCACTCAGTTAATGGACATGGTATATGTCTTATTTATTAGACATCTTACACAGCTATCCATGGTCTACATGCCAGACTTGAAGCAACATTAATCAATAAATTCTATAGTGTGATGGTGCTTTAATATGTAATGTTTTCAAATAAAAATTGTTCAGTATTCCTGTATTCACTGCATTTGTGTTCTAATCTGACACCAGTCAACTGTTAAATGTAAATGAATAAAGAATTCAGCAAAAACTGTATGAAATAAATGTAGTGCATTACCTAGAGTAAGGTTCAAGCCTGTGTTCTGCTTATTCTGTCTGAAATAATGCTGTATATTCCACCCAGGCAATGAACATGGTATATGGGTAAGGTAACTGAAGTCCTGGACTGCTATTTGTGTGTCTAAATGCAAGATTTAAAGGAACATTATCAATAAAGTTTAAAACAGGATTGTGGTTTGATAAGTAATCTTTTCAAATAAGTTTTCATTATTCCTGTATTCACTGCATGTATATTCCATTCAGAAACCAGTCAACTGTTACATATTAACTAAGAAATAATGCATAATTAGATTTCAGATATGCATGTATTGCAGTACCCAGAGTGTCAAGCCCCAGTTCAGATAATTTCCTAGAAATATGCTGTGCATAGCACTCAGTAAATGAAGGGGGCATATGGTTAGGTCAACAGATGACCTACACAGTTATACATGTGTGCGTAACTGACAGATTTCATGTGACATTAATCATTAGAGTGCAAAAGGAGATGGTGCTTTGATAACTACTGTATTCAGCTAAAGTGCTGATTATTCATGTGTTCACTGCATTTGGTTTCCAATGTGATACCACACACAGCTGTGCATGTGTGTGTATGTAGGATTTCACAGAAAATGTTGCAATAAAAGTCATAGAGAATATTGTTTTGAGAAATCAAGATATTGAAATAAAGTGCACATAATTCCTGCAGTCACTGCTTGTGGGTTCTAATCCCATGGCAGCCAGCTGAAAAATAACCAGCTATCTAGTGTATTTAGTGTAAATGAACATACCTCTCAACTGTCATGCTCTTGAAGAATGTAATGACTAGTGCCCCATATGACTGGCCCTTGATTAGCAGATACATGACATTACTTGGAATGCAATTTATTGGTAAATCCGTTTACACAACACCTTGGTAGCAATGTATGAGCACACTATGTAAAACAGTTCTCTGTAGTTGTGCCTGTGTACCAGCATTTGCTAGTGCTTGGCCCATACTGTCCCATGCTAACAGATTGAGAGGTATGTACGTCCAACATCATCTATACAAGAGCTGCAGTCACTGTACTCACAAGTGAAACTGCAGATCTGTAGAAGTATGTATTGGTAGTCTTGTGTAGTAATATTACCTGCAGAGTTACTAATGGTATGTTTTTCTCTCTCTCCCCACCCCTTATCTTCTTTAATTTATTAATGTTATTTATTATGATGATTTGATATTAATACATTATTTGTAACTTAACTGTCATGTTGACCTTATGTATTATTTCTTACTAGTTTGTTGTTAACGTACTTTCCTTTTGACTAATCAATATTATCTTCCATTATGTTAATACTAACATTTGTTTGGTTATTTATTTTGTTACCTTATGTTTATATTTAAAGTTAACACACTCCACCCACTATAATTTCTTATAACCCATCCCACCCACTACACTCTACCCACCTCACTTATCTTATAAAAGCTAGTACAATCCAGCCCATTAGCTACTCATTTTAAAAATTTTCCTCTATTACTTTTAGTTTTTATTTTCTTATTATAACCCATCCTACTATCTACTCAACTAACATTGTCCCATAGCTAAACTCTAAACCCATTATGTTTGTTAAAGCCACCTTCTACACAGCACAAACACGTCTTTTTCTTACCTTATCCTACATCACTTATGCCACCCACCCTCTTGTTTGCAATTACTCCCCTACCTACCATATAACAAACACACTTCCCCCACAACCCATACACACATGTATCTTAATATCCCCCCATCTATATCCCTTAAATAAGTCTCCTTACTCCCTAAAACTTGTTTCCACCTTCAAACACTCTATTCCTATTCAAATCATTCCTATCTCCACAAATCTCTTAGCACTTAAATCTGACACTAAACAATCAAATTCCTCAATTTCTTGATTCGCCAACTTACTACCGTCCTTCTCTCTGGTGGCATACACCCTAACCCTAGCCCCTCCACCCCTCCCTCTACAGCAAGGTCCATCCTATTCACCTCACTGAATGCACAAAGTATAGCTAATAAAATCCCCAATCTCCATGCCCGGCTTCTCTATAGTCAACCAGATATCTTGTCTATCTCTGAAACTTGGTTAAAACCCCACATAAAGGATTCTGAAATAATACCCCCTAAACTATTATATTATCAGAAAAGACAGAACTCACAAAAAGGTGGAGGTGTGGCCCTTCTCTTCTTATCCTCCCTCTCAGTTACTCCATATACTAAAGCTATTCTCCAATTCGGTAATGCAGAATTAATTCTAGCTCTTCTACAAATAAACTCAAAAGCATATGCACAACCTCTCTCTACATTCCTCCTGGAGACAATATCCCAGTACTTGAAGATATTCTCTCCTGGATCTCCACAAACATCAACAATGAGACCATAATTCTAGGCGACATGAACATAAATTGGACAACCATTCAAGCCCCAACAAACTCCATAAATGTAAATCTCTATAATTTCACTCAGCTAATCAAATCCACAACTAGATCCTCCAAAAACTACTCCTCTGGTAGCAGCCTAGATTGGATCTTAGTCTCTCACCCTCATTATATCTCAGCTAGTGGTATTTTCCATCACTTACTGATCACCTCCCTACTTTCACTCAATGCCTTTCCTCCCCCTACAACTATCACATAACTATATAACCATACGTTCCCTGAAAAATTTAAATCCAAATACCTTCTCAAACTCACTAAAAGCCACAAACTGGAGCCCTCTAAAAACTCTCCCCTTGGAAAATGCCATCTCTTGCTTCAACAAAATATTTATAAACCTCATAGATATATTTGCTCCTTTGCAAACAAAGAGAATTAAAAGTAAAACTGCTGCTTGGTTAACTAAGAATTCATTAGCCTCCATGCGCCTTTGAGACAAAGCTTGGAAAAGCTACCAAAAAAATAAAACTCCTACCACCCTCAATGAGTACAAAACACTTTGGAACAAAGTAAAAAAAAACTGATTATAGCAGACCGCAAAGCTTAATTCTCTTAACTCCAATCTAACTACAAAAGAAATCCTAACAAATTCTGGAACGGTATCTCTTCCCTCCTCAATCCTGGCAGAAAAGAAAACCCTGTCCCGATCCAAATGCCTCCGACATAGATTTAGCCACCTAATTTAACTCTTTCTTTATCAAATCCATAACCAAATTAACATCATCCTTCACTAATGAACCTACATCCTCTCCTCCACCATCCCCTACCCCTTCTTCCTCAAGAACCCTCACCCCCGAATCCTCTCCTTTCTCTATAAAACTCATCCCCTTAACTAGTATAAAAAAACTCCTGCACAACCTGAAACCAAGTTCCAATGCTTCTGACAACATTCCCTCCTACTTTCTAAAGATTGCTGCAGATGTCATCAGCTTCCTTATTTGCATTCTAAATAAATAGATCAATTCAAGAAGGCCACATACCCGAACTTTGGAAAAAGGCCTTTATTATTCCCCTTCACAAAGGTGGTAACAATAACAGTATTTCAAATTTCTGACCTATCGCCATCCTATCCCCCATCTCTAAACTTCTCGAAAAATGTATTCATTTACAACTTCTACCCTATCTCATTGACAATCACCTACTAACCCCCACACAACATGGATTTAGACCTGACCACAGCCTCACCACCGCTCTCCTCTCCTTCCTCGAAATTATTAATAAAGCCCGTGACTCCAGAAGTATCATTTCTACTCTACTCCTAGACCTCTCAAAGGCCTTTGACACTATCTCTCACAATCTTCTACTAACTAAGCTCTCTAATCTAAACCTATCCCTCTCATCTCTTACCTGGTTTACTAGTTACCTTTCCCATAGACAACAAACAGTAAAATGGAAAAAAGCCACCTCCCCATTCCTCAATACCCAAATTGGTGTACCACAGGGTGCCATATTAGGTCCCCTCCTTTTCAAAATTTTCATAAATGACTTTCACCATTCAGTCCCTAATGCAAAACTCATCCAATATGCAGATGATTCAGCTATCATCTGTTCTGTCTCTTCCATCCCCATCCTTATCAAATTGACCCAAGATGCCTTCAACACCACAGAACAATTAATGTTAGACAACCACCTAGCACTCAATGCATCCAAAACAAAACTTATGATATTCTCCCCATCAAAATCAACAACCATAGACAAAAAAAACTCCTTCTCCATCACCAGCTGGTGCAATACAGCTCTCAAATTAGTTTCCAAAGCTAAACTTCTAGGTATCTTGATTGATGACCAACTTAAGTTTGACTCACACCTACATATAAATATTAAAAAAAACATCAGAAACTTGGCATGCTCTACTGCCATAATCCGTATCTCACTCCCTCTACCAAATTCATTCTCTCTACCACATAACTCATATCCCTTCTCTATTATATGGTGACCCACTCCTCACTAACCTACAATTCACTCTTAAGACAAAACTCACATGCTGTTATAATAAAATTGCCAAATTCACCTCAGGATACAAATCTTCACTATAATGCCCTCCATAAACTATACTGGTTAGAGTTGCCCAACTATCTCACCTACATTCAACTTATCCAAGCTCATAAACTCATCTTCACTCCCTCCCTCTGCCCTCCCTTTCCTCTACCTTTAAAATGCACCTTCCAGAAAAGACTCTTAAGAGCCAACAACCAGAACCTGATTGAACTGTACAAACCAGCCCAACCTCCAGGCAAAAACCTTTTGTCCTTTGCCCTAGCATGGCTTTGGAACTCCATACCACCACACATTCATACCACCACAAGTCACTATACCTTCAAAACCATATTCCACTCACATTTAAAATCTTGCTGGGAATGCTCCTGATCCCATCCCACATGACATCCTTACCTCTTACCTTCCTTACCCCTTCCTTTTATCTCCCCTTTCTCTGTTCTCAATCAATTTCTCCCCCATCTCACATCCCCACTAACACTAGAGGTACCCCTAGTGCTCATTACCCAGCTGTCTTTATAGCATCAACAGATATATTTGTACATATTTACTTATATTTTATACTTACTTTGTTGATTTTTATACTTAATTGTGGATTTTCATTAACTGTATCTCTAAAGGCCATGTTTTTATATGTACTACTGTTATACTTTGTAATTAACAATCTGTTGTTTCATGAATATTGTCTGTATGGAGCTTTTCTCCAAGGACTCCATTGAAAATGGGTTTTCTTGGCCCAATAGACAATCCTGGTAAACCAACTGCATATAAATAAATAATAAATAAATAAATTTAATACACCGCAACAAGGTAGGCTGATTCCTGGCAATCCAACTACCCGGGCTCCCCTAGCCATGGCACTGGAACCTAGCATGTCTGTGTCACAGCCTGGTGGTGCCCCTCTGCTGCTACTATACTACCTGTGGTGTTGGGTAGTTCTGCCCCACAGGCTGGGGATGGGCCTCCCTCTGGGAATGAAGGTGGAGGGTGTGATTTTATCACCCGTGAGGAATTGCCAGGTATGGTGCGTGGGTTGCTGCACCGAACTGTTGGTGCACTCCTACTCCAGATGGAGAGCATACAGATAGGACCACTCAACTAGTGAACTAGTCCTAGTACAATGCTAGAAAGTGCAAAGAACATCAGGTCATGCATTAACCTGAATTCCCAGAGGATGTTTAAGTGTGTACTGAAATTGTGACCCAGTAATATCAGACTGCAGACCAAAATGATTTGCTGGTGATATCACAGACAACCACAGCTGCACAAGTAACATACATATATGGAGGTTGAGCTAGATGCAAGGCTTGCCACACACACTTAACAGGGAACTACCATGACATAACATGTGACTTGGCAGTTGTCCAACTGGATGGCATCATGGTTAATGTACCCCTAACTTTTTCTAGGACACACCAAGCATTTTGCCTTGTACTGTGTTACTGATACCGTTGGCTAACATACTTACCTGAAACACATACCAAAATTCCCAGTGGGATGGGTACCCTCAATCTGGCTCTGCCTATACAACAAGGCTGCAACAGGTCCCACACTTACTCTTAAAGCTTGTTGTCCTGCAAAATGTTCACCCTCTTTGCCTATGCCTATTGCCTACGACATCACCTTCAGCCTGCAGCATTCACATTTTTATGTAAAAATAGCTGCTACAGACATTCTATCTGTCATGACATAGTATCTGTACCCCAGTAATTTCTAACCCAACATATGAGAAAGGGGTTGTAATCCACATTGAGGCCTTCTATCTTGTTCAGTGGTTGCATGGGATTGGCTGATTATACTGCAAATCAGCTGTGTTGCCTGCAATTATCATTTCAACAACACAGATTGGTTCAGAGGCAATCACTTGCTAATGAGAACCATGTTAAAAAGGCAAACAAATAGCTAGGGGAATCATTGTGTATCAGAGTTACTTTGCAGGGTGAACTCATCGGCACAACATTTATACATCTGTACCTTTCAACAGAGGAGTATTGCACTCCATCAGGTATGTAACCATTTTATCTCCAACATGATGCATATGTTTCAATATACTTATGTGGAATGGGGATTACATCATTAAGCCTTTCTTAGAACTGTAATGATGACATGTCATTGATCTACAGATGTGTTACACCTCCAGAGGAACTAGAGTACAGTAAGGGTAGAATGCTTTTTGTTAATTAGGTCCACCAGTATCCTGGAAATTTCCCTTGATAGCGGTTGTAATACTACACTGCTATTTGTTTGGCACTGTTGTTTTTATATATTATAAGGGGGTTACAATCTAGAGACCACACTTTAGGACTCCTGTGTTGGGTGTGTGAGCATACATCAGTATCTGTTATGGCACAAACAGGAATAGCTGCCTATTGATACTATCCTAGTTGCATCCACACCCTTACTATGTTTGCATAGTGTTGAAATTGAGATGTGTAATCAAGCAGTGAATACTGGTAGCCATCCGTTATTGCTGTATCTCTACATACTGTACTCCCACGTATGTAATCCTGATGTGTTCCCATTGTGTTGTCTTTTGGCAAATATGTATTACCAGTGCAGGGGCCCTTTCACAGATGCTGAAAATAACATCATTATTGAGGCCTTGTGTCAACACAATCAACTCCTGCTGTCCAGGGAGAGGCCAAACAGGGAAGAGTGGGCAGCATTGTGGGCTGACCTGGTTCATGATGTGAATGCTATCAGTCACCAGAGCAGGACATATGAGAAGGTGTGACACCATGCCACCGATATGATCAATGCCACACACAGAAGAGCAGCAGACGTGGCTAAGGATTGTGGTGTCACTGGTGGAGGGCCTGCGGTGGAACAACCACTGTCAGCCACTGTAGAATTCCTGGTGAACCCAGGAACACAGAACAGTTCCCAGGCATCCATAACATGGTACATCATGAATGTGGATGCCACCGTTTCCATGCAAGAGAAGCTTCCAGGTATGCTTAGTTGGATCAGCACTGGAATACTGTAGCTTCAGTATGTCAGGGTGTACATAGTTTGATGTGGGTGTCAGGTATTTTTTGGCAGGGGGTTAGTTGCAGTGTGAATCTCATGCTCAGATTGTGACCAACATACCAATTAATATAATAACTACTGTAAATGTGAGATATTTGGACATATTAGCCTGTTATAGTGCAACATCTGGTGCTGTTTACATTAGCTCTCTCAAATTTTCACAGGACTGTCAGGAATCAGATTTGCCCATGCTCCTGTTCCTGGTAAGCACAACACTGTTTTGTTAGAGATGTACATTTAGTGCAAAGTACTCGCTAAAGTGTCATCCCAGGACTGCCGGCTGGATTGAAGTACTATCTGCATGATTGCCAGCTGCACAGATATTTTCCAACTGAACACAGTTTAGAGTCATACCTATGCCTTGTAGGTGCGACCACACTGATAGATTTGACAGTATTTTTAGGACACTATAGATTGCCATATGTGTCAACTGTGCAGAGTTTTGCCAAATGTCAACAGTCTATGTCATCATTGCTCATGAGATTCCTGATTAAAGAGCTTTTTATTTACAAGTAACTACAGATGTTTGTTGGAAAATGATGTCCTTATGTCCTAGTATATGAGTTTGGGGGTTAAACAAGCCTGTAATATTAACAGCATTGTATACAACTTAACATACATTGCAAGATAGTACTGCAGAGCATAGTAGTGCAGGTATTAATGTACTGCTTTTCCCTTTTTATCACAGGTGACCAGGGGGGTTGGTCTTTGTCCCATTCACAACCTGATGTCAGTATCTCTTCAGACTATGATGCTGTCCAGAGTGAGGCACAGGTGGGGGTTGCAGGGGCTGAATCTCTCACAGAGGTTTACATCCCTCTTCTGTCCTCATTATCACCATACACAGTCAGTATGCCTATGCATACCCAGTCCCCTGAGGCCACAGATGTTGGACAGTCAGAGGGTGGGTACATTGAACAGGAAAGTGTGACTACTACGGCTGCAGTGAGTGCCAATACTGGCTATAACCAAAAAGATGGTGAGGTTCCACACAGGCAGATTGATAGGGGTGCTCATAGGAGGCCTGCTGTCCTTCCACCACCTGTTGCAGGTGTCTCATCACGTGTCACTCAGCGTATGTTTAGGCCCGTCATGGTGGCACAGTCTGAAAGGAACTCCACACGAATGCTCAGGGTTATGAATGCAGCACTGTCTGACATCCATGACTGCCTCCACCGCATTGATGACGCTCTGGATCAGTTCACTGATGCAGTGGAAAGACGTTGGTCTGAGACAGATCACAGAATATCTGTCTTGGAATGCACATCGTCTGTGATGGAACATTTGGTTGTAGTTGAGCATCGGACTCATGGACGTAGGTCAGCAGCTACATCTGTTGAGAGTCCATGCGGCCATGAACAATCACACTCCTGTAGTGGCAGTACATCCAGCACTCTGGAAGGGACTGTGCTGTCAACACCAAGACATGGCAGGCCATGGGCTGGTGGTCCTGAGCATTCCCGTGGAGGACACGGCCCCAACAGACAGCAGTCACCCTCAGGTAGTAGTTGCTTCTGACCTTGGGCGTGGAGGTGCCAGTGCAACTGCTGGCAGAGCCAGTTCCCATGTTCGGGGGCAGAGATGGTGAACTCTCAGCTGTACCAAGCATGGTTCAAAGCTGTCCAACATACAGACACACAGCACTCAGCTTGACTGTGTTCATGCAGACACACACCACTGTCACAATCAGGTCACCTACAGACACGCATGGCAAATTTCCATGGTCCATCTTACCTGCTTCCCTTCCTAACTCTCACACATGCTTGCTAACATATTGGGTCAGCCTAGGCCCCCTGCACCCACAAACAACACCCTGTGAAAGTGATGATACCTGTGCCACATTATTGTCATCAATGCAGGGAAATGAAGCTATGTGTCTGATGCACAGGGTGCCTATCTAAATTACTATGTATTTGTTTCATCCATTGTTGCCTTTGACATACCACTTGTACTGGTTACTGACATATATTGTATGCTGCCATTTGTAATGAGTAAACCACATTATTTTGTGTACATTACATTGTATAGTGTTGTAGTGGCTGTATACTTACACAAAGATGTCTCATGGAACTATTTATGTTTCAGTTTCAGGATTGTGTAGGACACACCTATGGGTGCACAGCTACATTAAACCCATAAATGTCACAGCACAAGATGGAATGTCAGCACACAAAAAATGTCTTCAGAAAGATAAAGCAGTAGAGGTGCATGACTCCATCAGTTTGTATGTGTATAACAGGCTAACAAGAACAATGGCTTCTTTCAGCCTAGTCATGCATTCCTAATCTCTGACAAGGTCTGGTACCCTTGATAAGTGTAAGCAGGGTTTTTGGAGCTGACACATCTACAAGCTGTGGTGTAGGAGATGAACCATCTACAATTTCCCTGTGTCTATTACAGACATTTGTCCTAAACCAGTTATGATTGTCTTGTTCTGCATTGCATTGTGTAACTTGCACATGATGTATCATCAGCAGCACCAGCAGCCCCCTTTTTCCCATTTTTCTACATGGGGTCGGGGTATCATGTTAACTGTCGCCAGCTCTTTTGATTCAGTGCCACACTCCTGCCTTCTTCAACTTTCATGCCTGGCTGTCAGATCTTCTTTTACACAATCCATCCACCTCTTTGCTGGATGTCCTCTCTTCCTCTTACCTTCTTCCTCTTACCTTCTTCCTGTCGGTCCCAAATCTTCCACACCAGATTGTCTTCTGCTTTTCTGCACGTGTCCAAACCACCATAATCTGTTTTCTTTGATCTTTCTGCAATTGGAGCTACTTTGGCTTCTGCCATTATGTCCTCATTTCTTCATCTGTCCTGCAATATGCATCCTACCACCCTTCTCAGGCACTTCATTTCCATCACCTCTAGCTTCTTCAACTGTTCTGCCTTTACTGCCTAGGTTTCTGTACCATACAGTAGTACTGGCCGCACCACTGTCTTGTACATCTTACTTTTCAGCTTCTTTGGCATTCTTCTGTCATAGACTAAACCTGACATTCTATGCCAGTTGGCTGCAGCTCCTCTGATTCTAGCTTTGACCTCCTCATTCAGACTTCCTTTTCCTCAACCACCGCTCCCAGATACTTGAAGCTGTTTACCTGTTCCACTATCTTCTCTTCTATCTCTATTCTCAGTTTCTTCTGATTTCCCCAATTTGCTGCCATTACCACTGTCTTATCTGTGCTTAGTTTCATCCTATGTGCCTTTAATTTTGCATTCCATTCTATCTTTTGCTGAAATTCTTGCTCAGTCTGCCTGTAATGTCACATCGTCTGCATACAGTAACTTTGTTGATATGACCCTCTGACCTGTTTGCTAATGTAGCCCATCACCAGTATGAACAGCAGTGGGCTCAGAGCTGAGCCTTGGTATATATCCACTCCCACTGAGAACCCCTCTGTGAGACCGAACACTGTTTGTACTTGAGTCACTGGATCCTTGTTCATAGCCTGCACTAATTCTACCAATGTTTCTAAGTCTTCAAACCACAGCAGTACTGCCCAGATCAGTTTTCTTGGGACCTTGTCATATGCTTTCTCCAGCATGTGCGTTGCAGCACAAATGTGCTTCACATGGATGGGGAGCCTCTTACATACAGGGTGTGGTGTCTGGGTTACATACCTGTCTCTCCAGCATATCCTGTTTATACCACAGTCAAGGTTTAGCTGTGTAGAATGGATAATTCTCATGCTAGTCCTTTCTTGGATATGCAAGAGGTACACAGTGGGATCTGACACCTCCTTGTATGGCAGCCACACACCTACCCTCCAAAGCATGTTGGACACAGAATACACTGTTACAGCCTTGCCCCAGTCTACACAGGACATGTTATGTGCACTGTGTATTGATTTACTGTGGAACCTCTGTGGCTGTTACAGTTGTTGGATATGCCTGTGTAGTTACATACCAAAGGTGGCACTGCACTCGATAGGTGTGTTCAGTGCCAAATACAGTGTAACACTGATATTCTGTGATTTACATGACACACCTTTCTTTATAGGTTGTGCAACATTGAATGAATCCCCACATCTTATTAACCAGTGAAAGTCAGAGGCTAAATCACTCTCTGTGTCCATAAGGCCCTGAATAATGGGTCAACTGTTGGAGGTGTGCAGACAATATGATATTTTCCAGGGGTGGATGACTTCCAGAAGTATATTATTGTGCATTCCTTGGCATTTAGTATTTGTCAGTGGCTCTGACAACAACTCAATGTGTGTGTCAGCCCATCCTGGATAACTGTTGCTTCTGTGTGGATTCAGTGACAGGTCCCAATTTGCAATCATTTGCAAATGTACTCAGTCTGAGGTCACTGACAGTGGCCAAGACTGCAGAGAAGAGAATGGCTAGGAGGGGTAGTCCCAGGAATGATTTGTGAGGGAAGTCCACTGGTGACAGGTCTCATTGTAGCGTTGGATTACCCAATGCTATCTTCCTGGATAATGACTGTCAGACACTTGGCTATCCACCGGCTGGCATACTGGTTTGTAAATAACCTTTACAGTGTTTCAACAATGCCTGATGGTCTAATCTTATCAAATACCTTCTCAGGCCATGGTAGGTGGAGTGAGTCATTTTCCCCTCATCCATTGCATAATTTAACACTCATTGAGGTCCACTGGTTAGGGTAGGCATGATCTGACCTTGAACAAAACAAACTGGTTTTGGGTCAGTGTCTGCAGGTATACTACATTGTTACTGATCATTTCCATAAGTCTTTTCATGGCTTTAAATGTAAGACAACTGAGACATCTGGGGACAGTGCTTGTCACTGCATGCTAGTTGTGCAAATAAGTATTGCAGTTAATTCTATCATGGTTTCCAAGAAGATAGTCATCCAAAATGTCTGTATCTGAACACAACACAGGCAAACAATGGAGGGGAAAGTCATATGTACACCCTGTGAAGGTAAGGAGGGAGACATAGTTGTTCTGCAGTTGGACACTACTCAAGCAGCATGTACTGAAATGATACAATTACTTTGTGAAGAATGCTGACAAGAAGGGAGTCCCCTGAATTGCTGGTGGCTGGCTACTACCATTGCTGGTGTCACCACAATCACTCTCTCCTGGGATACCATACTCCTATACTTTGTCTCTCACCAGAAGCAAAATGTTAGTAGCAAGCCCAACATGAGGAGCAGGCCACAGCCTGTTCATTCATCCACATAGCTGTCCAATGTCATGCAAGGCTCTGTAGGTTTGACATACCCTTTTCCAGGTAGATGCTTTGATTAGCAACCAGAGCACTCATTTGAGTTTGGCATGTATTATGCCTTGTATTGCAGGGTTGTTAGGATTTCACTAGAGTACTGACCAGATGTTGAGTCAGAGCACAGCTGCAGCATCACAATATAATGTTCAATGTCCAGTGACATAGACGTCCAGGGTTGCTCGAACAAGCACCACAGCAGCAGTGATCCCTGTTAGGTGCTAGTTTCACAGAAATTCATGCAGCCAAACCTTCAACAGCTTTATAGTACACATCTGTGTGACATGGATCTGAGGCCTACTGCAGAGGAGTTGCCACCTTTGGCTAAAGTGTGTGTACCTCACATATGTCCTAGGTATGTCATACATGCATTTATGTAACCAGAACACCTGTCTGTGTTCCCACATCATATCATACAACATCCAGTTTGCTGTGTGGTTGCTTGACAGGCAGTGTAGACTAGCAAGGCCAAAGTAATGATTGCAAATTTAAACAAGTTCTCTGTGCATGCACGGACATCCACATCTTCACTGCAAGTAGTGCCTACAGACAGTGTGTTTGAGACTGTTAACCCCAAGGGTGTAGCAGCATGAACTTAACTTTCCTGGAGTTGTACATTGTCACATTTGTAGGTATGCTACTGCGACCATGCCTAATAGGATTATGGTTAATCCAAGGGCCACATCTCTGGCAAAGCATTGTGCTCACTCAGCATTGTTATGGCACACTGTCAGGTGCTGTATTACCTTAGGAGAACTATATAAAGGTGATAACATATTACATTACAGCATCTCTCAGGCCACTGCCTAATGATGGCCTACTGTGACATACACACAAGCAAGACTGTATTGCTAATGACATTATCAATGACCACTGAGATGTGGAAAGTGTTCCCACCCCTATACTTCTATGCCACACAAACAAATGTGAGCGATGTGATTATATTACAAACCTTGATTCCATGCTGTCTCACACACCAGTCAGTACATACGACAATGAGCAGTTTGCCAGCATGCACACCTCAACACGTACTCCATCCACACCAATATCTCACACACACCTGCATCTGTGGAGCTTCTAACCAGATACATGCACAAACAAAAGACACCTCAGAAACCCAACTGCAAGCTCACTACACATAATCATACCTCTGCAGAACACAGTACACATAATAGCGCATGCATCACTGTCTTAATGGTCAAACACCTGAGGCAAAACACAAACTCAAACATATTATTCATAGTTGATTACATCATGAGACACATAAATGTCTCTCTCACCAGGCTACATATCAAAAAGTTCACAGTTAGCTGTCTGTGAGGTTCCAGGATACTCTATACCACACATGCATGCAGGTCTGTCAACATTAGGTAACGTTATGACAACTTCATAATTCCTGTTGGTGTGTACAACTTGAGACATATCTCAATGGACTATTTGCAGACACATGGCTGAGCTTACAGATTCTATGTCTCCGGCAGGTATGCTCATAGCCTTCAGCTGCATTTCACCTTCATCTAGGATGATGGCTCAATACACATGGAAAATGATTGAAGTCAAAAATAGGCTTATCATGTGGTGTCATTGCAAGGGGATCCAGTACATGTCAGCCTGGGATGATTTGTTCAACAGACCTTGATGTTTTGCCAGAGATGGTGTTCATCTGTCACAACTGGGAGTTTGTGAACTGGCCAAGGCTGCTGACATCCCCATAGTGCATCTTATATGTGGTGTATCAAGGGAAAACTTTCCATTGAGGAAACACCATCTTCAAACAACATCACAGTTATGCTGCTACATGCTAGGAATGCCAACACTAAACCCCACTTACTGGAAGGTGTCCCCATCTTGGAAGATGCAGATATCTGTGGAGTCACACACACCTGGTTCAAGGCTGTGGACAGCATCACAGGCATATCAGGCTACACATCCTTCCACATGTTCAGACCTCCAACTGAAAGTGTGCCAGGTAATGCAGGTGGTGTATCCATAGTCATTAAAGATAGATACACATCCAGATTGGTTAAACAGTGTGATTCCCTGGAGACATTGCAGGTGCTATTCACTGCTGATAGGGCACCTAATCAAGTCATTCCCAGATATAGGAGCAACTCCATGAATCAAGACACCTGTTGTGCTTATTTGAATCTACTTGTGTATATCAAGATACATCACAACACCATGGTGTGTGATGACTTTCATTAACCACCAACTGTGGTGGTTACTTGTACTCAAACTCACTTGCCCAAAGGTTAATCCATGTCCTTAACTGCAATGCCCTGAACCAGTGGAGTGACATCCCCACAAGTGGAGTCAACATACTGCATCAGGTGCCTACCAATATGGGTGATCACTGTAGCACCTCTACTATTAGGTCCCCCTGGTGAGATCTGACCACAAATCTGTCTCCTAAAAATAAGATGCACACCTGAAACTCTCCCCTTGCAGAAAACACAGTAATAAACTTCAGCAAAGCAAATTATAACCTCCTGTGGGATGGTATAAATAGCTTGACTGGAACTACCCCCTCAGATGGAACAAGTAACTATGCCAAGCTCTATGCCAATGCTGTATGCAAGCACCTGTGCAACTGCATAGACTCCTCTGTACCTGACAGGAGGAAAATAAGCTCCTCATGGCACATCAAACTGGGAGTGGTCATACAGTCTCCCAGTTATGTCAATCTCTTACAAGAGGGTCTTCATGAACAAACTCTTCTTGACATACTCATGGCCATAAATCCCATGCAAATG
The DNA here is from genome assembly GCF_019279795.1 of Protopterus annectens. Lineage (NCBI taxonomy): Eukaryota > Metazoa > Chordata > Ceratodontiformes > Protopteridae > Protopterus > Protopterus annectens. The sequence goes on from NC_056744.1 coordinate 596,782,973, forward strand.
TGTATGTAGTATCATTTCCATTGGTAACACCAATGTTCCTGGTAAGTAGCACATCAGTAGCAACACCTGATGTACATATCAGGGGTGATAGACCTGGGCACTCCAGCCTGGCCACACAGCTTTACACCTACTTTATCATAGATCACCATGTCTCCCCAGTGGTAAGAAGGGAAGTATATCATACTCATGTCATTACTGAGGACATTGTCACCTGATAATGATGTAGTTACAACCTCCATTTACTCTTCCCTCAGCATGTCAATATTTAAGTGCAATGGCTTTTTGTCATGTACCTTTCCAAGCACCAGTGGCAATTGCACGCAACACAAAGGTTCCTCACAAGGAAACTTCAAGTTCCCAGTATCTGTCCTATGGAGATAGTCTGAAATAACTGGCATTGTAACTTGTGTCATATAGATGACTCAGAAGTGATATCTGCCTTGCACACAAGGCAATGTCTGACCCTGCTGTATTGGAAATGCTGCATATCTGTAGGTGGAATGATACACGGATTACTCACTGTAAGAAACAAAGATGGCCAGCAAGGTTAACAGTTGAATATGCAGCCCAAGACCAGATAGTGAATAATCAGACTTTTATTGTAAATAAAAAACAGACTGGTTTCGGCAAATTAATGCCTTCTTCAGTGTTGAACAAACAATCAAAATTGACACAATAAAAATGCAAATTTATACAGAGTATTGGTGAATAGGCACATGAATGTGCTGTTAGACCTCATGAATAATACATGATATATTATTTACTAGCAAACACTATACCTGGGAGCATGGCTGAAATGTGTGTCATACCAAATACCAATAGTTCCAAAAACATCACAAAAGACAAAACCATAATAGACTATGGAACCATAAAGGCTATAATTATACATAATGAAATATGTACCTCCATAGTCATAATGATGTTAAATATATGTGGAAGAATAGAAAAGAACCTATAAGGGGCCCATTTCAAAACCAGACATGATAATTAATTCTGGCTACTCCTTATAATATATATATATATATATATATATATATATATATATATATATATATAAACATGTATATATAAAAAAAGAAATTAAATAATTCAGAAAATATTATACCGGATATAGTTGGTAAATAAAATGGAATTCAGTACATCCTTCTGCATTGGCTAAATGTTAAAGATGATCATTGGGACCAGGTAGAAAAATTACGCCCAAAGTAATTATCCAGTACTTTTCTTTGTGATTAATGATACCATACAAAAAATGAAATTAAATAATTCAGAAAATATTATACCTGATATAGTTATTAAATAAGATGAAAGTCAATACATCCTTTTCCATTGACTAAATGTTAGAGATGATCATTGAGACCAGGTGGAAAAAGTGCACCCAAAGTGATTAACCAGTACTTTTTTTTGTGATTGAGGATACCATGCCACCCCTGTGGGATGCTACGATCACCCACTATACGGTCAATAATCATAAACATGAACTGTGCTTGTAGATGTTTTAATACATGTCGATATAAGGCATTGGTCTCCCTTTTGTTTTTACCCATACCTCCAATAATTCATGTCCCATTACTGTGAGTTGTTTATGAATTGCTCCACCACTACCAATATGTTTATAATGAGAGAGATGGGACCCCAATGTTTTGCCAGAACTTTTCGAGTTGTAACACTAGTAAGATCTTTGACTGCAAAATCTTTGGAAACTGTAGCAGTGATTGGGTTGTTTACCTGGCATCATGTCACTGTGGGCCATTTTATGTGGGACAGACTTCCAGGCCACTCAGGTCATGAATAAATGAACATCGAAGTGACATTAAAAACAAAAGGGAGACCAATGCCTTATATCGACATGTATTAAAACATCTACAAGCACAGTTCATGTTTATGATTATCGACCGTATAGTGGGTGATCATGGCAACCCACAGGGGTGGCATGGTAACCTCAATCACAAAGAAAAGTACTCGATAATCACTTTGGGCGCACTTTTTCCACCTGGTCTCAATGATCATCTCTAACATTTAGTCAATGGAAAAGGATGTATTGACTTTCATCTTATTTAACAACTATATCAGGTATAATATTTTCTGAATTATTTAATTTCATTTTTTGTATGGTATCATTAATCACAAAGAAAAGTACTGGATAATTACTTTGGGCGTAATTTTTCTACCTGGTCCCAATGATCATCTTTAACATTTAGCCAATGGAGAAGGATGTACTGAATTCCATTTTATTTACCAACTATATCAGGTATAATATTTTCTGAATTATTTAATTACTTTTTTTATATATACATATTTATATATATATATATATATATATATATATATAATGAGTAGTAGCCAGAATTAATTATCATGTCTGGTTTTGAAATGGGCCCCTTATAGGTTCTTTTCTATTCTTCCACATATATTTAACATCATTATGACTATGGAGGTACATATTTCATTATGTATAATTATAGCCTTTATGGTTCCATAGTCTATTATGGTTTTGTCTTTTGTGATGCTTTTGGAACTATTGGTCTTGGGTATAACACACATTTCAGCCATGCTCCCAGGTATAGTGTTTGCCAGTACATAATATAACATGCATTATTCATGAGGTCTAACAGCACATTCATGTGCCTATTGGCCAATACTCTGTATAAATTTGCATTTTTATTGTGTCAATTTTGATTGTTTGTTCAACACTGAAGAAGGCATTAATTTGCCGAAACCGGTCTGTTTTTTATTTACAATAAAAGTCTGATTATTCACTATCTGGTCTTGGGCTGCATATTCGACTGTTAACCTTGCTGGCCATTTTTGTTTCTTCATAGTTTGGTTGGGCCTTGCATCCCCCACGTGCATAGTATTTGGTTTGGACTTACTCACTGTAAGGACATTAACCTGGTGTGTGACATCACTAATACATGCTGTAGGGGAAGACATGTCTACCAGACATTAACAAACCTTTGCAACAGACTGCCACCTAATGGCAAACAGTGCACCACACTGGCCTTCTTCAGATGCAATCTGTATGATTGCCTGGATGACTGTCATTTCATCACAGGGCTTGTGCCCCTCATGGACAGGGGCAATATGTGCTGATTGTGCAAATAAGGGTAAGAACGTGACTAGGATTTTAAGGGATCCAGGGCCATTAGGCTACTAAAATCCAATGATACCATGATCTCATACACTGATGTAAAATGCTTTCACATCTGCACACACATACCTGGCTACAGTGAGAATAGTACCACTACCAATTAATGTTTACAGAACACTACACAGCACACACACTCCAAGTTGGCTGCAATTAGATTAGAACTGATGGTACACACTACAGATCACAGTACTTAATACACATGCCCAGCTGAAGTCTGCTATTAACATCTCTTTAGGTAATCTTATGCTAGATGACATCAGCAGACCTTGTTGTGGGCAGGAATTTGGAGGCCCACATCACCTGCTACAACCAAAATACTGCAAAAACCCTACCTCTTTCTAAGTCAGTGTGGTAATCATATTTATTCTGCAAGGACACACACACACACACGTGGGCTGGAGTGAAATTAGAACCCCTACCTATCTAGTGTTACACACTATAGATCACAGTACTTATCACACGCACCATGGCTGACGTCTGACATTAGCAAGGCAGTTGATAGTCTTAAGGTACATGACATTAGCATGCCTGGTGGAAGACAGGAGTTTAGAAGCCAGCATCACCTGCAAGGGCCAAAAAGTGCAAAACCATTGCAGTTTGGTAGTCAATGTGGGATTTCTATTTGTTTTGCAGGGAGATGCACAGATACAAATACACCAAGTGGGCTGGAGTGAGATTAAAACCCATACCTCTCTCATCTTACACACTACAGATCACAGTACTTATCGCATGCACCATGCCTGAAGTCAGACTTTAGAATGGTAGTTGGTAGTCTTAAAATACATCACGTCAGCAGACCTTGTGGAACACAGGAGTTTGGAGGCTGGCATCACCTGCAAGGGCCAAAAAAGTGCATAACTACTGCAGTTTGGTAGTTAATGTGGGATTTTCATTTGGTTTGCAGGGAGATGCACATGCACACACATATATACTCACACAAAGTGGGCTGGAGTGAGATTAGGGCCCCTACCTATCTCATCTGACATACTACAGATCACAGTACTTATCTCATGCACCACGGCTGAAGTCTGACATTAGAATGGCAGTTGGTAGTTTTAATGCACATGACATCAGCAGACCTTGTGGAAGACAAGAGTTTGGAGGCCGGCATCACCTGCAAGGGCCAAAAAAAGTGCAGAACCATTGTGGTTTGGTAGCTAATGTGGGATTCCCATTTGTTTTGCAGGGAGATATGTGCATGTGCACAGGTCTACTACAGAATGATTGAACTTTTAAAACATCGACTTTCAAATGGCCGAGACCATATGATCGACATTTCAAAAGTTTGAACATCTGAAAATAAAAAAAATAAAACAAAACAAAAAAATTCCTGGATGCTTTTGCAGGGGCAAGCCCCCCTGCACCCCACACCCCTTGCAATTTAAATATACCAACTCTGAGATTGCAGTACAGCGAGGAAAAGGGAAAGTTTCCCATTCTGCACTGTAGAGAGATCTCCATTCAGAACGTTTGAAGTTTTAAAATTTCAATCATATGGCCTTGGCCATATGAAAGTTGAAGTTTTATGATTTTGATCATCTGTTGGAAACCCACATGCATGCACACACACACACACACACACACACACACACACACACACACACACACACACACACACACACACACACACACACACACAAACATGCAACAAGTGAACTGGAATGAGATTAGAACCTCTACCTATCTAGTCTTGCACACTACAAATCACAGTATTTATCGCCTGCACCACAGCTGAAATCTTTTTTTATACATGACTGCAGGTGACTACTTGTGGAGTACATAAACCAGGCTTGTGTTGAACAGCTTGTGTGGCTTGCAGAGTGACACTGATTCTTACGGTTCTCTGCATCTAGTAGCCTAGCTGTCAGATAACTCATTTCTATCTTAGCTATGTGGCTACAGTAACCATTTTGGCCATATGTGCTTGTTTGCATTTGGAATGGCAAGCCTGTGGGCAAAAACAATGTGCCCTGTCAATGCGTATGTACACAACATGATACATAGCACCACCTGTTCACCTACTGGCATATGTGTGATGGCATCCAGCAGACACAGGGGGCTGTAAGTCAGTGCATTATCTACTGTTGAGCCCTTACTTTTGGTCCTTTGAGCAACATTATATATGTATCATAGTGCGGCTTTAATCAGAGCCGTGGTGGCACAGCGGTAGCATTGCTGCCTCACAGCAAGAGGTTCTCCTGTTCGATTCTCGGCTGAAGTGCCTTCTGTGTGGAGTCTGCATGTCCTCCCTGTGGTCAAGTGGCCTCCGAAAGACATGCGTGAATGGGCATGCCTTTGCTAAAGGTTGGGCATCGGGCTGGCAACTCGGCACCATAAAACTCGACTGCCAATCATTAGCAGACCGGAGTTCCGCTGTGGTGACCCCTAACCGGGAAAAGCCAAAAAGACAAACAAGTGCAGCTTTAATCACCATTATCGGGTTAAGCAGGAAAATACAGACATACACACATATAAACATATATATGTATGTATGTCTATAACAAGGACATATATATAAATGGAGGTGTGTGTATGATATATATTTATATGTGTGTGTGTGTGTGTGTGTGTGTAGATATATGGAGAGAGAGAGAGATGTATGTTTATATATATATATATATATATATATATATATATATATATATATGTATATATGTGTGTGTATATATATATATATATATATGTATATATGTGTGTGTGTATATATATATACAGAGATAGATATATAACTATATGTAGAGAGAGATAGTGACAGACAGATATGTATACATATATGTATATATTTATAGACATATCTATATATAGAAAGTCATTCTGAGTGGGGAGCAACAGAATTGCGCTCTGCTTAACTAAGTGTATGAGCATGTCCAGTGGGATTTTCGCTAGTTATAAACTGACTCCAGCCCACACCTACCTCTACTCCAGTCAAGGATTTGTGTGTTACCCAAAATGACATTTGTCCCTGTTTCAGCACTGCTGCACATCACTGAAATTGGCTACGACTTTCTAAAGTTGTCTGACGTAATTTATATGTGACAGAGGTTAATAATATTACACCACACACTGACAGTCGGTAAAACACAAAGTCATGATACCTCACATCTAAAATATGTGGGTATTTCTAGATTAGAACCATGAACACCATTACACAAACTAATTGTCCTAGTCCTTTGAGCCACATAGCTGCTTGACAGACAGGGATCATTCATCACACAATCAACTGCATAAATATGTACATTGCTATTCCTGTGTTAAATAAGATACACAATGTATGGTCAAATTTCTATGTTAGTGTCCTGAGACTGCCTGGAATGCTGATATACCATTGATGAGTTTCTGTTTCAGAAGTTACAAGGGAACACTGCTGTGTTGGGGGTGGTGGAACACCACCACATGTTCTGATGGTATACGAAATAGTATATCATGTCACCCAACCGTCTAACATCTCCATTGACTATTGTACCAGTAGTCTGTTGCAGTAGGACTGCATGAATATTCCATGCATGAGGCCTAGTGAATAGTAATGGAAGCATGATGGTGGACTGGGTATCTGTAGTCCCATGTGGATGTTATTTATGTCCAAGTAGCCCACTATATTTACTTGCATAATGTACCAGATCCATACATGCAATGCCATATCATAATAATCCTTATGAGTACTGTTTAGGTTACAGACTTGCCTTGTAAATCCATCAGGTGACACAACTGTACTTCAGGGCTGACTCTGTCAGATGCAAACAGTACATAGCCAATTTGTGGGTAGATACAGGATGTGTAGGTTGCCTGCCATCATTTTTACTTTCTGTATGTAAGGAGTAAGGTGTCACTCTCTAGGTTATCAGTGAATGTGCTATTCATTGCCTCTTAGCCAAAGCCAGGGTGTATTGACTATGCTAACATCTGCCTACAGGGACATCAGTAGGGGGTTCCTCCTCAGAGTCCTCTTGTGGCTGTGGTGACCTAGGCACTGGTGGGGGGCTGTGTATCCCCCGCTTTGCTGATCCTGCTGCAGCTGCTTCTGTAGGATCAGATTGTGTAGCATAGCACATACTGTGAATATATGTGCACATTTGACTGGAGAATACTGCAGGGCTCCACCAAATATATTTAGGCACCAGAACAGTGACTTCAGAAGCCCAAACACATGCTCTATGATGTTCCTAGTTTGTGCGTGCGTCTCATTATGGCATTCTTCTGTGGGTGTGTGTGGATTTCTGATGGGTGTCATCCACGGTTCCAGGTTGCAGCCAGCATCCCCCAGTAAATGGCCGTATGGGGTGTCTCCCCCTAGCAAACATCTGGTATAGCTGTGATGGGTGCTAGATATGGGAGTCATGATAACTGCCAGGGCTGCCAGTGCACACATTCAGGATAATCCCCTGGGGATTGCCCATGACTTGGCAGTTGGAGTGGTACCCCCTTGTGGTTAACAACGATTCTAGCCTCCTCACCAGGTGGTTCCTTGATGTGTACATGAGTGCAATCTATGGCACCCAGTATTTCAGTATAGTGTGGTACATGGTAGAACTGTTTGTTGGATATTGCCGGACCTCACCTCAGGGGAAAAAGGAAAAGATATGTGCTCACTGGCATATGGTAGCATAGCATCCAGGAACTGGTGGAGTATCCTGGATACCAATGCATGTGACACCCCCATCATGTCCCCAGTTGGTATTTGAAAAGTACCTGTAGCTAGTATCCTAAGGGCTACACATACCTTTATTTCCACTGGGATGGATTCCTCTCTGTTGGCTCTGGCTCTGAGTTGAGGGCAGCAGAGCTCAGTGAGTTCTTGTAATACATCCCTGTCCACCCTGTAGGGCTCTACAATCTCCAACTCATGTATCTCCTGAAAGGTTACCCTGGGACTGAACACTCTTCTCCTTCTCAGCCTAGAACTATTGTCAGCAGCATTGACTTCAGCATCTAGCACATATAGATGTAGCAAATCTGCAGCAGCCCCTAGCATTACCTCAGTTAAAATTCCCATGTCTGTACTCCATTGGTCCAGAGTATTTGGGGAAAATCAGACTGTAGGGTGTATGCATACTTTACAAAGGTCTGCTGTAGGTTCTGCATGTGTGTGTTTGGCTAATTATTATGCATTTCCCCTGCCTAGAATGTAACATAATTTAATGGCCCTACTTTAGTGTGCAGCATAGCGCACAGCATAGCTTATAGAGCGTGATAAATATTCATTGGATACATCTGCTTTCCATTCATTGCTGCCTATGTCATCACTGTTACATGGGTAGTGTGCCGCACAAACACATTGAGCTATGTGGCACACAGCATAGCTTAGACAAAAGTCAAAATCAATAATTGAATATATCCGGTTTTAATGACTTGCAGCCTACGTCATCATTGTGACCTGGGTGGTCTTTCCGGGTGAACACACTCAGCTATGCGGCAAGCAGCACAGACACTCACAGTGGGAATTAAACAATCCAAAAAGTGACTGGACACAGCCCCTGCTGGCATCCACATCCAGTGGAAATATCAACATGGTGCGGGAGCCTACATGAATTGGATATGTGGACACGCTTATTCCTTTTTGCTATTCAAGACATCTACCTCATTTGCATACATATCTGTGCTGACAGCCTGGAAACTACACTTTTCACAATCATATGAATTGGGGAACAGCACCAATGCACCATTGTATAGACCTGATGCAAGGACCTATAATACATTTCTGACATATATTATAAAATTAATTTTTCTTGTACTATTTTTCTTCTATTAAGCATGTTTGCACACTGCAGTGCAAAGCTCAAACATGCCGAGATGACTAAAAATTATTAATTTAACTTATTCCATTCCTCCTTATGACATCCAAAATATTAGTTTTACACATATCTTTATGTGGTATAACATTTTCAGGGGAAGTGTGTCTGTATTTCTGCTGTCCCTTTTTGTCTGTGTAGACTCCTGTATGCGGAAAAATTCCACGTACACTACAGACACTGACACAGAGTTTACACGGATGCTTTTCTACTTGTTGAATCACTCAACCTGCCTCATTTGCATATCAGGTGATTTGCCTTCCTCTGTATTTTCCCTGTTTGTGTGTGTGTGTGTGTGTGTGTGTGTGTGTGTGTGTGTGAGCGCGCTGCTAAACAGCACTTACTGAATCTAAAATTGTTTGCACTTGTGTACGCATTGCGCTTTTAAGATAAAACAAACATTATAGCTGTAAATTAAGTACACACACACACATTGGTTCAGCAATACTAATATCTATAGGGGCATGATAAGATGAAGTATTTAGATGCATGGATTAAAAAATCTTCTGTTATACCACATAAGGATATTTGGGAACAGACTAAACGAAAGATAATACAAAAACTAAGAAGCTGGAGGCTCTTGTTTATGGATATGGATATAAGATACAAGCAATGAAAACATTTTTAGTCCCTTTAGTTTTGCCTACAGTTCAGGCATATTTTATCATCCAGAGAAGACGTTGTGGACAATAATTAATAGAGAGTTGGAATTTATTTGGGAGAGAAAGAGGGCAAGAGTTAAGTGGGATAAGTAGATCCTCCCAACAGAACAAGGTGGTTTAGGATTAACTGATTTAAAGGGAAATTTTAGAGCGACATGGTTAAGGCTCATATACATCAGACACAAGCAAAAGGTTATAATTCAATGTGGAATGGAATGATGATGAAGTGAGGGGGGTGCTTAATAAATAATGTGTGTGTGTGGTATTTTGGATGCAGATCCTTACTGAGAATAACAACAGTATAGTAAATTATATTCACAAAGTTGCAGAAAGTGTCCTAAGAACTAAGCCAACACGAGAATGGAGATTTTGCTTACAGGGATGACTTCAAGTAGGTATTCAGAAAATAGGCAATAGAGGGCTGGAATTTACTGTAGAAAACTGGCAAAGGAACCAAGCTATTGGGAGCAAATAACTAGAGAGATAAAGGTAATAGAGTGGCATAAGGCCAAGATGACATTTGGACTGCAGGCTAGAGACTGCCTTCCCTACCAGGGATTGATATTAAAGTATAGGCGAACAGAATAGGGGAATCATAAGTGAAAGAAGCTGCTGTTAAAAACAGACAGTTGGGCATATAAAACATTGCACAATAACTGTAAGAATCAGTCAGAGGAGGTTAGAAAGATTGGAAAGAGAGACTGGAAAAGCAATACACAAGGGAACAATAGGTGGACATATAAATGGTTCCCAAGTATGCAACAAAATCCAGAATTATTTGGATTTTGGTTTGGAAGTATTTGCATAAATATCATTATACCCAAAGTAGACTTCATTGAATTTTTCCAAGGGCAGTTAGCAAATGTTGGATGTAGGATGGGGAACAAATAGGTAACTTGGAACATATGTTTTGGAAGTTTAATATGTTGGCAGATAAAACAAAAAAGCTAAAAGAGTCATAAATACTTGGTGAGAAAATGGCTTTTACCAATTAAATTATTCTTTTGAGCTGGGATGTAGGATCTCAACTGCCAGACATAGCAAGGTCTTGATAAGTTTAATTCTACTGGCTAACAAAAACAAATTACTAGAAAATTGAAATTAAAGTCTAAACTAACTGTATTTAAAGTGCTAAATACTGCAAAAGATACAAGTATTTTAAGAGAAATGTTGAGAAAGGGAAGGAGCAAATTACATAGAAATAAATGGAAATTGTGGAAATAATACATGCAAAACAATGTTAAGGAGAAGGAGTAAGGTTTTAAGGGAAGGCAGGAATTGAGAAAGTTATGTAATGCTGGACTGATCACAGTTACAAAGTAAGAAAACATATGTGGTGTATGATGTATGCAAATGGAAGAATGTTACTATTGTTCAGTTTCTTTTTTTTAGTAATGTATGTTTGCCTATGTCCTAAGTGATAATTTAATAAAGGTATATAAAAAAAAGATTTGTTTCGTCAAGGCAATTAAAGAAAATGAAGGTTGTATACCAAATAGCCCCTTATCTTTGTCTAAGTAAAACCATACAGTAAGGAAGGATGGGGCAATTAATTAAAAAAGGTATGACAATTGCCCTTGGCAATATTCAAAAGGACCACCACTATTGCTTGGGCAAAAAGGAGTCACCACAATTGTCTTTGGAGTCGTCTCCTGAATTTTCAGAACTCTAAATATCAGAGGAAAAGTTGGAAAATTACACTCCCATCCAATGCAAATGAAAAAGGCATTGATTTCCAGGTCAGACAGCAAGGAGTCCTATAGTATAATTTGTTTTAACCGATTGTTGTAGCTGGCAGCAAATTAAACTTCTTGAGATTTTTCTTCACAGATAGATCAATTCATGGAAATTCCTGGGTAGAACTTCACATTATTGAGGGTTTGTTCTGGCCCTTTTGTCTACTACAATGTTTTGCTCTGATGTAATGGAACTAGAAAGCCAAGGTGCTAAGAGCTGGTTGCCCACTGACTGTTTCACTACCACATCACAGTGGTGCTGTCTGTGAATACTAACAGTGGGTTTGGTGTTGATAGATTGATACACTAAATGTATCCTAATCTTAGAGCCATGATCCATTAAAAAAATTGTGTACAGACTGTGGCATCTGTGGTAACAGAGAGAGTAGTATTTGAAAACCTACTATACAGAATCTGCTATATGGTAATCACCAAAAAGATTACGAGAATAGTAAAGACCTTGGAATGTAGAGTGCTGAGATACTGGCAGGGAAATGCCAGATTTGCCTTGGAAAATCTCTGAAATAATGCTGGAAACATTCCAATTTGACCTGAGGAATGAAATCCGTTATATAGGATGCATCTATATAACCCAGAAAAACTTTTGAGAGCAAGAAAAGTACAGTTTTGTACCTACCATAAATGTAGATGTCCGATAGGTATGCATCTGCAGTCATCACATATGGGTTGTCCTGCCTCGGGCAGCCCTTCGGTCAGCCGGATTCCAAAGTCTGGGTCCGGCGTCGGCTGATGTCGCCCTTTCCCCGACGTCATCTTCCTCAGTGTTTCTTGCCCCAGATGCCAGGTGCCCTCAAAGGAAGGCTAAATTTGGAGAAATGCAATAAATTCCAAACATGCACAGAAATATATATATATATATATATATATATATATATATATATATATATATATATATATAAAACAAATACACCATAATAGATAACCCCAGCTAGCTATGAGAGGGAAAAGTACCCAAAAAATACCAAAGAGGGGAAGGAGGGAGGGTAAACCTGACTGCAGATGCATACCTATCGGACATCTACATTTATGGTAGGTACAAAACTGTACTATGTCCTTCAAGGATGCATCTGCAGTCATCACATATGGGTAGAATACCATAGCCAATCTGGGGTGGAGGATCTATGTAAAGGATGGTGTAGCTAAAATGCCCTGCAGGACTGCCGTAGCAAAGCCTGCTCTGGATCTGGAATATAAAGGTAAATTGTAATGCTTGGAAAAAGTATGCACGGAGCTCCATGTAGCAGCTTCTAAAATGTCCTTGGTAGCCACCCCTCTTAAGAAGGCTGTGGAGGTGGCTGTGGCTCTGGTGGAATGAGGTCTAATGTTAGCTGGCACAGTTTTTCCATGAAAGGAATAACAAAAATGAATGCAATTCCCTATCCATTTTGAAATTGTCTGTTTGGAAATTGCTTTTCCTTGTGCACCAGCAGCATATGCTACCAACAGCTGGTCAGTTTTTCTGTAGCTTTTAGTTCTGTCCAAGTAGTAGCGCAACTGTCTGTGTATGTCCAGGGTGTGCAGAAGTTTCTCCCCTTTGTTTTGTGGATTTGGAAAGAAGGTAGGCAGGTGAATAGCTTGGTTTAATGAGACCCTGGGATACCACCCTTGGCATAAATGAAGGATTGGTTCTCAATGAGACTCTGTCCTGATGAAAAATAAGAAATGGCTGTACTGCCATGAGGGCCTGTAACTCAGATACTCTTCTTGCTGAGGTTATGGCCAGAAGGAAGGCGGTCTTCCAAGACAGGAACTGTAGTTCTGCAGATGCTGCTGGTTCAAAGGGAGGCAGAGTTAGTTTTTCCAACACGAAGTTAAGGTCCCAAGTAGGCACTGGAGGTTTCCTTGGAGGATTGATGTTTTTAATTCCTCTTAGAAACTGTCTTAGGAGAGGATGAGAAAAGACAGGTGGATCAGTATTGTACTCTGCTGAAATTGCTGAAGCATGAATTTTAATGGAAGAGTAAGACAGGCCATTGTGGAGCATTTCTGCCAAGTATTCTAGGATATGTGCCATGTTCATCACTGTCGCATCTAGGCCCTTTGTGGTGCTCCAAGTGTGAAATATTTTCCATTTTGCTGAATATGCCTTTCTTGTGGAAGGCTGGCGAGCTTCCATGATGATATCCTTCACTCTCTTGGATAGCTTATCCTGATGACGAGTCAAGGTATTTTCCAGGCTGTTAACTGCAAGGTTTTCAGGTTGGAATGCAAAGTTTTGTAATTGTGCTGTGTCAGGAGAAGTGGCCATTGAGGGAGAAGCCATGGTTTCATGCGTGACATGCTCTTTAACAGTGGGTACCAGTGCTGTCTTGGCCAGTCCGGAGCTATCAGAATCACTTTTGGCTGCTCTGTCCTGATCTTCAGTAAGACCTTGGTCATTAATGGAAGAGGTGGAAATGCATACACTGTTAGAGTTCTCCAGCTGAAAGATAGGGCGTCCACTTTCCATGCTTGTGGGTGGTATGTCCTTGAGCAGAATTTCTTCAGCTGATGATTGTGGGGGGAGGCAAAAAGATCTATGTCTGGCCTTCTCCATGATTGTGTTATCTGTAGGAAGATGTCTGGGTGCAGCATCCATTCGTGTGCATCCATGATATTTCTGCTTAAGCTGTCCGCCAGTATATTGTCTTTTCCTGGCACAAACTGGGATTGCAGCTCTATATTGAGTTTCAAGGAAAGTTCCCATAGATTCATTGCCAGTCTGCAAAGAGGGTGGAATGGGTGCCTCCTTGCTTGTTTATGTACCACATAACTGTGGTGTTGTCTGTCCTTATTAGCAGGTGGCCTTGATGCAGAGAGAGTTTGAAGGCCTCGATTGCATGCATCACTGCCAGCATTTCCTTTTGGTTCATGTGCATGCGTAGCTCCTTTTGTGACCATAGTCCTTGAATACATCTGCCCTCCATGTGTGCTCCCCAACCGTGGTCTGAAGCATCTGTTGTAATGGTTTGGCTGGCTATTGGCTTGCTGAAGGGCAGACCCCTGTTTGACTGGCTTGCTTGAACCCACCACAGAAATTCCTTTTGGAGGCATGGAATGAGTGGGATCAAAGTTTCTAAGCTGTGACTGTGCTGAGTCCATAAACTCCTTAGGTACCATTGTAGTTTCCTCATATGCAGCCTTGCTTGTGGAATCAGAAGAATGCAAGATGCCATGTAACCCAGGGCCTGCAGGATTTTCCTTGCAGTCAGCTGAGTTTGTCTTGTCAGATTCTTGAAGTAATCCGGTAGTTGTCTTTGTTTTTCTTCTGTGAGAAAAGCCATTTGGGTGGTTGTGTCTAGATCCGCACCCAGAAAAGTTATTCTTTGGGATGGAACAAGTCTTGATTTGTGAATGTTGACTGTATATCCCAAGGCCTGCAGTAGGTGGATGGCATAATTCAAGTCCTTTACCAAAGTTTGTTGGCTGTCCGCTTGTATAAGGCAGTCATCCAGATATGGGTATATTTGAATCCCCTGAAGTCTGCAGTGTGCAATTACTGATGCCAGGCATTTCGTGAATACTCTGGGTGCAATAGATAAGCCAAAGGGCAATGCTAAGAATTGATAATGCTCTGAACCTGCAAGAAATCTGAGGTGTCTTCTGCAACTTTGATAGAGACATGCAGGTATGCCTCCTTGAGGTCTAGAGTCACCAGCCAAGACCCCTTGCCCAGCATGGGAAGGAGTTGCAGTAGAGTCAGCATTTTGAATTTTGGCAGAATGAGATAAGTATTCAGTGCGGACAAGTCGAGAATATGCCTCCATTGATTTTCTTTTCTTGGAACAAGGAATAGTCTGGAATAAAATCCTTGGCCTTGTTCTGAAAGAGGAACCTTTTCTATAGCTTTCATTTGCATTAAGTTGGAGATTTGTTTCAAAGCCTCTGCCCTTTGATTTGGTGGCAGGTCTGGCATGCCTTTTCTTTTTGGCAATGTGTGAAAATGGAACCTGTATCCTTTGTCTATTATTTGCAGTGTCCATTTGTCTCTTGTAATACTGTGCCAATTTTCTGAGAATAGCTTTCCGCCCAAAGGTGCTTCTAATTGAGCCCTGGTTGGCGGAGTCAAAGCAAAGTCATTGAGTCTGTCCTTGTGCAGCAGTTGTAGGTCCTGCACTACCTCTCTGGTTGGGAGGCTGCCATTGACGTCCTCTGTAGGAGCCTCTAGCTTGCCCTCTACCTCTGGCACGCCTGTTCTTGCCTCTCTGAAATCTTTCTGTGTCCGGAAAGGACCAATTCTTGGTAGGCCAATTTCTGCTGAATCTTGGTGATTGGACTTGTAGAAAATCTTTGACTGTTTGTACAGATTTTGCCTTTTCCTCAAATTTCTTTAAGACCTCCTAAGCAGTGGAGCCAAATAACTTTTGCTTTTCCAGTGGAGCATCCAGAAGCTTAGCTTTAATATTGTCTGGCAGAGATTGTTCCTTCAGCCAAGCATGTCTACGTATGACTGCACCTGTCATAGCTGACCTACATGAAGCTTCCAATGCATCATAACTACACTGTAAGAAATGGTTGCTAACCTGCTGGGAGTTATGTACCAGATCCTGAAGTGATTTGCGATCTAGGGATTCAGGTGAAGACAGTTTCTTATGCAATTCATCTAACAAATACTCTTGGTACTGTATCATATGAAATTGTCAATTTAATGCCCTCAAAGAAAGAGTAGCAGAAGTATACACTTTTTTACCCCATCTCTCTAAAGCCCTGGCCTCCCTTTCAGAGGGGAGTGGATTTTTAGCAGTGGCAGCTGCAACCCCTTTAGGGCCCTGGGAAATAGTTTCTGGATCAGCAGGGTGGGCCTTGTAAAGAAAAAGATGTGAGTCCGGGACCCTGTAGTACCTATCGGGTTTGACAGGGGCCGGAGAAAGAGTGACAGGGGTTATGCTAGACTCAGAGTACACATCATCAATGACATTCAAAACAGGAGGAATAGCCAAAGGTCTATGCTGAGGTAAATGCAGAAAAGTTCTTAATCTTTTCCTGGAATCAGAGAATTCCTGGCCCTGCCATTTGAAATGCTCTCTCATAGTGTGAAGGGTCTCCCCAAAGGATAGTTCTTCAGGAGGGGAGGCCGAGGGGATTGATTCCTCTGCATCAGAATCCTCGTAGGCCGAAAAAGCCTCCTCCTGAAAGTCCGAGAGAGCAGAGCCATCAGAGGCCTCCTCTGAGGAGTGGGGATCAGAGGGCTCAACCCTGGGCCTTTTGTCTAGAGGGGGTTGAGAGCCCCTGTCCGGATGGGGTTGAGAGCCCCTAATTAAGGAAATAAGGTCCTCTGCTAAAGTTAGAATCTGTGAACTTGTAGAGGGTCCCTGAGGAATAACCCTGGGAGGCATAGCTTTTGTATGTTTAGCAGCTTTAGCCCTGGTGAATGCCTTTATGGACATGGATGCAGGAGGCCTAGCTGCACCACGTGCTGGTGTAGTTTTGTCTAGAGGAATGGCGTCGGAAGTTTCCAAGACACCAGTTTCTGAAGGAAATTCAATAACCGACTCAGCAGGGGCCTCCGGGGCCGAGGTTGTCGGTTGAGCGGTTTCGGGGGTCGGAAGTACCAAGGACTCGGTTTCAGCCGAGACCGAGACACTCGCGGTAGGCCTGGCTGTGGTTTCAGCCGAAACCGCGGCCCGCGTGTGTCGGTCCTTGTCCTTCTGTTTCTTTGTTAAATGTGAAGTCGGAGTCTCCGACGGCATATTGTATGAAAAACTAGCCCCAAAAAATTCCTCTGCAAACTCCGCCCGACGTCTAAGAGTGCATCGGTTGAAGGAAGCACAGGCTGAACAGGCCGAGACGTCGTGGTCTGGGCCTAGGCAGGGGAGGCAGTAAGAGTGGAAATCCTTATGAGGTATTTGTTTCCCACAAGTTAAGCAATTATTAACTTTATCTGACATCAGCTGAGGCAAGAAAGAGTCCCCAACGGGGTACTTAGCTTTTGAAGTCTTCGGTAGCTGAATTACAGGAGCTGGCCGACCGGCACTTGTGAACTGCTTCTGCTTCGGGCACCACGCGGCAAGAAAGACTTAGGAAGATGGCGTCGGCTGATGCTTTTATACCCCAGGCGCTCTGACGTCGGGGAAAGGGCGACATCAGCTGACGCCGGACCCAGACTTTGGAATCCGGCCGACCGAAGGGCTGCCTGAGGCAGGACAACCCATATGTGATGACTGCAGATGCATCCTTGAAGGACATGAGAGAGGATTTCTCTCAGTCCATCTGACAACCCAGGCTGAGAAAAAGAGATCCTTTTTTTTTCAGGATGGACAAAATAGGTTGTAAAATAATCTTTGCAGATAAGGCAGATTCCTATGAGGAAATAAGTGGCTACCTTGTCATCTGAAAAGGTCCATTACAGGAGCCAGGCCCTTTGGAAACACACACAGAGCTGTTAGCAGACCAAAGGACAAGCCAAGAAATTGAAAATGTAAACCGGACACACACCCACATACACGAGAGCCCTAGCCGTTAAATTAAAAAAACTGCATTGCTGTAATAGGAGGCTTAGCTTGAATCCTAACTTACAGAATTCTTGTAAAATATAGTGAAAGGAGAGAACCCCTCAGACATAACTTTACTCTGTCATTACTCTTTATATGAACCTTAGTACAGCAAGGCCAAATAACACCATCTACATAGAAAAATAAAAAAAAGATTTTAGCTTTGACATGTTTTGAGAAACTCTGAAAATGTAGGTATGCATACTTTCTCAACACTGACTTCTTGGAACTGCCTCAGAAAGCAACATTATAACTAGCAGAAATGGAAATTGCAGATCTGGGGTTGGATGTATATTTTAACAGAATTGTGTGGGATAGATGGCTAAGTGCCAAAATAATGGACACAATAAAACATCTTTCCAAGACTTTCAACATAGCAGGAACAGCTGCAGAAAGAATGAAATCACCAGAAAGGCATATATCAAGTTTGCTGGATTCTGGTATTACTTCCTGATTCTAATACCATCTGAATGCCGTAATACCCTTTGCAGTATCAAGACCATAGAAGAACAGATAAAGAGACAGTCCCTTAACCTGAATGATACTCCTCAGCATAGAACAACTCTGGAGCAACTCTCAGTCCCTCCACTTAGTACAAGAGTGTTTCTCTTCTATCTGAATGTCAGCATAACTGATGCAGAGGATGTGTCTGCCCCCTGTCCATAGTGGCTTCCCAAGGAGTACACAAGAGGGACTGAGAGAGAAGACGAGTGGTCCAGGGAACAACAGATGGCCACAGCAGATTCACCCATCAATGACTCGGGCTAAAAAAAAGAGCTGGATTAAGACTGACTCCCCTACAAATAACTTAAATAAACTTGCTGCTAAGGGGGAGGGGAACAATCAAGTCAAAGGTCCAATTCCTAGCTTCTGAACCAGCCTGACAAGCAGGTAAAACGGCCTTAAAGAGTCAGTCTTACCTCTTACCCAAGAAGTCAAAGAGGTAAAGATTACTAAAAACTGTCAAACACATTGGTTCCAGCCCTTAAGAACCATTCCAAAAAGATCATAACACTTTTTCCCCACACAAGAAATAATTTACTGAGAAGTCATCTCAGGGAACCAGGAATTTCTACACACTGTCTAGGTAAAGAGTGTGTTCCAACTATTTATTAGAAAAACAATTTAAGAGCTTTCGTCCCCTCAAGGACATCATCAGAACCTGATGCCATATAAAATCACGACTTGTATACAACTTAAAACGTACACCACCCAATCACACTGCATCCTCATGTCTTTAGTGTCAGTCAGATGTTACCATCAGTGAAAACAAAGTCACTGTCTGAAACTTAACCAATGTGATAGAAGTATGGCAAAAAACTAATAAAAAACAAAATCTTCCTATATTATTTGTAACTAAACATACATAAATTATACCCACTTTACAATGTGTGCCTCTTATACAAAAATGATGTTTGAAATTCTATTTAAAATGCATATACTCTATTAAAATAAGCAAAATTAGTAAAAAAAAAAAAAAATTACTCCTTAGCTGTTTACATAGACAGGAAGGTTAAACAGATATCCCCAAAATTGACGTCAACAGTTCCAAAGCCTCAACTTGTTTTCTTACGATTGATGTTATTGATCTTTTCGCTTGTATACCACATTAGGAAGGTTTGGAACTTTTTGAGGATACACTCCTAGAAACCAAATTGTTTTTTGTTGATGAGACACACTTCCTGGTAGACTTGATGTAACTTGTACTAACCAATAATTTCCTGTACTTGAAAGGTGACTACTTCAAAGAGGTTAGTGGTGTGGCAATGGGAGCAGCATGCGCTCCCACTTTTGCTAACATAGTGATGCTAGGATGGGAGAAGAAGGCTATACTAGATTCCATCTATTCCCCACTATGATCTCACTATTTTCAATTTTTAGATGACCTGCCCTTTGTATGGAAAGGGAACCTCACAGAGATTGAGTTATTTCTGAATTACCTCCAGAGTACATCAACCTTCCTGAGGTTTACACACACACTAAGAACATAGTATAAATTATCTGGACATTCATCTTAGAATATTGAATGAAACATACAACTATGATCTATAGACACATACTCGAACGGTTTTCTGCACTTTAACAGTGGGCATCCAGGTTATTGTAAAAGGAATTTGCAGAAGGGACAATTCATCTGTGTGGCTAGGATGAATTCTAATGAAATTTTGTTCAAACTGGACAAAATGACATCCATGTTCTTGGAGAGGGGTCACCCACAGGAATTCTTAAGAACACTTAGGGAGGAAGTGGTGAGGAACAGAGACATCAGATACCCATGTATACCAGGGATGCCAGATTTACTAGAGAGTACAGTACAGATTAAAAACACTGATACTAAGAGATTTCAAAATGTTATGGTGATCCAGTTCAATGAGGAGAAAGTATAGTTGTGTACACTTACCATAAATGTAGATGTTCGAGTGTATTCACTGTTGCAGTCATAACATTTGGATTATCCCAGCCAGGGTAGCCCTCGGCAGGACCGAATACCAGAGACTTAGTATTTCTGTGTCAGTTGATGTCACTTGAGGACTGACGTCAGGTCGTCAGTAGTATAAAGTAAGGCAGCCGATGCCATTGCATCAGTTTTTCTTGCCCTAACCTGTCGGGAGCCCAGAAGTAGGCCAGGCTCTGGTGGAAGAATCCCACCAGTGGAAAACATACCAATATGTCCCTTGTAAGAAAAGGAGAACAATAAGGAAGAATGGTAATAAAAGGAGAAAGATAAGAAAGGGGGATGGAAGGAGGGAAACTAGGACTGCAAGAGTGAATACACTCAAACATCTACATTTATGGTAAGTGTACACAACTGTACTATGTTCTTCGTGTTTCACTGTTGCAGTCATCACATTTGGGTTGATTCCCAAAGCTGAGGAAATGAGTGGAGGCAGTCAAGGAAACTAGAAGCTGGCTAGGATGCCCTGTAAGACTGCAGAGGCAAACCCTGCCCTGGATTTGGAGAAGAGAGGCAGGTGGTAATGCTTGGTAAAAGTGTGAACAGATGTCCAGGTGGCAGCCGCCAGGATGTCCCTGGTGGGGACTCCTCTGAGGAAAACTGCAGAGGTGGAGGCTGCTCTGGTGGAGTGTGTTCTGACCCCATTGGGGGGAGGCTTTCCATGCTGTTTGTAGCAGAAATGGATGCAGTGTGCTATCCATTTGGAAATGGTTTGTTTGGAGATGGCTTTGCCTTCTGCCCCATAGCAAAGCTAAACGGCAATTGATCAGAGTTTCTGAAGGATTTAGTCCAATCTAGATAGAATCTGAGCTGTCTGTGCATATCTAGAGAGTGAATAATCCTTTCCCCCTTGTTCTGGGGGCTAGGAAAAAAGGTGGGCAAATGAATGGATTGGTTGAGAGCCACACTGGACACCACCTTGGGCATGAAGGATGGGTTAGTTCTGAGGGATACCCTGTCTGCTTGGAAGATGATAAAGGGTTCCACAGCCAGGAGTGCTTGCAGCTCAGAGACTCTTCTGGCTGAAGTGATAGCCAGAAGTAATGCTGTCTTCCACAAGAGAAATTTTAGCTCTGCAGAAGAAGCTGGTTCAAAAGGGGGCAAGGTGAGCTTTTCCAATATAAAGTTAAGGTCCCAAGCTGGTGTTGGTGAACTGTTCGATCAAAGGGTGTGAGAAAAGGGGCTGCTCAGTGTGAAAATGAGCAGAAATAGCAGAGGCATGAATTTTTATACAGGAGAAAGGGAGGCCACTGTGCAGTAGGTCAGCTAAGTATTCCAGGATGGGAGGGAGGGAGGGCTGTGCCGTATTAGCTCCCTTAGCCTGGATCCAGGTGCAGAACCTTTTCCATTAACAAGAATTTCTTGTGCTAGGGCATCTGGCCTCATGGATAACATCCAGAACCTGTTTACTGAGGTTGGCAGATTGGTCCGGGGTTAGGGAATAAGCCAAGCTTCCAAATTGAGTGTCTGCAATTGGGGATGCATGAATTTCCCTTCCCTCTGGGTCAGGAGGTTTGGACTCTGAGGAAGATGCCATGGAGGCAACGGGGAGATGTTGCGCAGTAAGGGGTACCAGTGTTGCCAGGGCCAGTCTGGAGCTATAAGAATGGTCCTTGTTTTTTTTCCCTTATTTTGAGCAGTACCCTGAGGATGAGAGGTAGGGGAGGAAATGCATAGATCGATGGACTGACCCAAGGGAAGGACAGGGCATCCACTTTCCAAGCCATGCAGTGATGCTCCCTGGTGCAGAATGTGCTGAGCTGATAGTTGGTGTGGGAGGCAAAGAAGTCGACCTTTGGGGTTCCCCATTTCTGAGTTATTAGGGTGAAGGTACTTTTGTTGAGTTGCCACTCATGTGGGTCCAGAAGATTTCTGCTTAATTGGTCTGGCAAAGAGTTGAGAGAGCCTGGTAGGAATTGTGTTAACAGGTGTAGTTGCATGGCAGAGGCTGTGTGCCAAAGGGTCATGGCCAGCCTGCATAGAGGGTAGAAGTGAGTCCCTCCCTGCTTGCTGATGTACCACATCACAGTGGTGTTGTCTGTTTTGATCAGGAGATTCCCTGGAGAGAGAAGGGGCTTGAAAGATATCAAGGCATGCTGCACAGCCATCATCTCTTTTTGATTGATGTGCAGAAGGGTTTGCTGTGGGCTCCATTGGCCCTGTATGCACCTGTCCAGGTGTGCACCCCAAGCATAATCTGATGCATCTGTGGTGAGGGTCTGGGCGGCAAGGGGTGGGGAGAAAGGCAGTCCCTTGTTGAGGGAGCATGCTGTTGCCCAAAAAAGAAGATCTTTTCTGAGGCAAGGAATTATAGGTAGAAGAGTTTCCAGGTCTTGTGAGTGCTGACACCAAAGGCTCTTTAGGTACCATTGAAGTTTTTCTCATATGCATTCTGGCATATGGAATGAGTAGTATGCAAGATGCCATGAACACCAGAGCTTGCAGGATTTTCCTTGCAGTTAGCTGGGGCCTGGTGGCTGGCTGAGAGAAGTAGGTTGTCAGGAAAATTTGTTTCTCGTGTAAGGTATGCCATCTGGGATGCTGCGTCTAGACTTGCTCCCAGGAAGATTATGTTTTGGGTAGGCACCTGCTTGGATTTCTTTTCATTGATTGTGTACCCTAGAGAGGTTAGGAGGGTCTTTACAAAGGCCAGGTGCTTGAGCAGCTTTTTCTGGCTGTCTGCCTGAATAAGGCAGTCATCTAAGTATGGGTAAATCTGAATATTTCTTTGTCTGCAAAAGGCAGTGGCCGGAGCCAGACATTTTGTGAAAACTCTGGGAGCAGTAGATAAGCCAAAGGGAAGTGCAGAGAACTGAAAGTGTTGAGATCCTGGCCTGAAGCGGAGATATTTCCTGCATAATTCCCTGATAGGAATGTAGAGGTAGGCCTCTTTTAGATCTAGAGTGGCTGCCAAGCGTCCTTGGACAGCATGGGTAGCAGCTGCTGGAGGGTGAACATTTTGAATTTTGGGATCAACAGGAAGGTATTTAGAATGGATAGATCGAGGATGGGATGCCAGGTGCCCTCTTTTTTGGGTACCAGAAATAGTCTGGAGTAGAAACTTTAGCATATCTGTTCTGCAGGAACATGCTCTACTGCCCTCAAAGAGAGCAGGGAAAGGATTTGCTTTTGAGCCTCTGCCCACTGATTTGGTGGCAGATCTGGGAACCCTTTTGGGGTTGGAAGGGTGTGGAAGGAAAATTTATATCCCCAAGACACAATGTTCAGAACCCAGCGGTCATTGGTAATGGTGGCCCAGGTGCTTGAGTGAAAGGACAGTTTTCCTCCTAGGGGTAAGTGAAGGTGGGCAGAGGGAGGGGGGAGGAGGTGAGTCATTGTGAGTTCTTACCATAAGGGGGTGGCTTAGAACTCCCTGGTTTTGAAGTGGAAGTAGTCCACTGCTTAGATATCTGCATTCCCTGTGGCTGCTGTCTGGGAGGTGTCTGTTTCCATGGGGCCTAGGCTGGGCCGGTTTACTGGGAGCAGGAAAGGACCAGTGTTTGGAGGGACAATGCCTGCTGAACCTAGGGGGCTGGACCTGCAAGAAATCCTTAACTGTTTGCAGAGATTTTGCTTTTTCTTCCATCTTTTTTAAGATCTCTTCTGCCTTAATGCCAAATAAGTTATCTTTGTGCAAGGGGGCATCCAACAATTTAGATTTTTAAATTGTCTGGCAGAGGCTGTTCCTTAAGCCATTCATGCCTTCTAATGACAGATCCAGTGACTACTGCCCTGCAAGAAGCTTCTAGGGCATCAAAACCACAGTGCAAGGTGTGTTTGGTTACTTGACTTGCAGAATGCATTAACTCTTGTAAATCTTTAGATTATGTCCAAGCAGGAAAGGAAAACATTTTTTGTTTAGGGAGTTCCAAGGTATGTTGCTGAAATTTCAGCATATGGAACTGACAATTTAGTGCCCTGATAGCAAGAGTAGCTGAGGTATATACTTTTTTACCCCGCCTGTCCAATGCTCAAGAACCCCTTTCTGAGGGGGTGAGATTCTTAGCAGAGGTTACTTTAATCCCTTTTGGCCCTTGAGAAATGACCTCAGGGTCAGCTGTAGGATTTTTTAAAAGATATTTGTGTGAGTCAGGGACTCTGTAGCACCTGTCTGGTTTTCTGGAAGCTGGAGGAAGGGCATCAGGAGTCAAGCTGAATTTGAGGAAAACATCCTTCACAACATCCAGGACTGGGGGGGGGGGTTGGCCAAAGGTCTATATTGTGGAAGATCTAGGAATTCCCTGAGTCTCTTTTTAGACTGAGGGTAGTCTTGACTCTCCCATTGGAAATGCTCCCTTAAAGTATGCAGGGTTTCCCCAAAGGAAAAATCCTCTGGGGGAGAGGCTGAAGGAATGGAATCCTCTGCATCAGACTCCTCAGAAGTGGGGAGGAGTTGCATGGCTTCATAATCAGATGCATCAGATTCATCTGACTCTTGTTCAGACAAAACTACAGGGGACAGATCTCTTTTCCTTTTGGAGGGGGTAGCTTGGCTTCCCCTGATCAGCATGATAAGGTCTTCTGCCATTTTAAGCATTTGAGACTGAGGCAAGGTAGCAGGTGCCTGAGAGTGGGTCATCGGTTTCTTGGGTGTGGTTTGTACCCTGGGCCTAAGAAACTTGGTTGTTTTTGAAAGAATGGGAGCTGCGAAAGAAGACATCAATTTGTGTCAAGATTCGGTAGTGCGAAGGACTTCCCCAGAAGCCGGTGCCTGCTCAGGAGCTCTGGACCCATCCAAAGTAGAGATGACCACAGGATCTTTAGTCAAAGAAGAGTTTTGCGGCATACCGGACCCCAAAAGGGTCTCAGTAGCGGCCTGCGAATCAACAGAACTGGGCATCAGGGGCTGCAAAAGCACCTCATTGAGTACCAGAGAACTGATGACTAGCTTAACAGAAGCTTTGTCGGTAGGTTTGGACCTGTGCGGTCTGTCTCTGTCTTTATCTTTTTTCGGAAGATCAGCTGTCAGATGGCTTACCAAAGCCATATTGGAATTCAAGGACTGTAAGCGAAAATACCTGGCTACAATAAGGGCCTGACGATGGATAGTTCTGGCGCTGAACAAAGCACAGAAGCAGCAACGGGGGACATTGTGGTCTGGGCCTAAACAAATGACACAGTAAGAGTGGAAATCTCGATGTGGTATTTGCTTTCCACAGGCGAGACAATTATTAACTTTTTCTGACATTGGTTAGTGCAAGAAAAAAGGATCCCCAACAGGGTACTTAGCTTTAGAAGACTTTAACTTTAATTCGGAAGACAAAAACTCAGGTAGCAGCCAACCAGCACTCATGCAAACTGCTTCTGATTTGGGCTCGATGGCAAGAAAGACTGGTGTAATGGTGTCGGCTGCCTTACTTTATACTACTGATGACCTGATGTTAGTCCTCAAGCAACAGCAACTGATGCAGAAATACTGTCTCTGGTATTCGGGCCGGCCGAGGGCTACCCTGGCAGGGATAACCCAAATGTGATGACTGCAACACTGAAACACGAAGAACATCAGGGATGTAAAGAATATAATTCTAAGGAACTGGGGCCATTCTAAAAACTGATGAAGAGTTGTTCCAGCACATAGGAGAAACACCCACATTTACATACAAGGTCGACAAGAGCATCAAACAAGTGTTAGTGAGGGACCCTAAACCCCATAAATTTGGTACAACCAAATGTGGTAGATGTAGTTACTGCCACCACATATTTAACAAAGGGGAAATTACTTTCTCAAGAGGAGACTACATTACAAGTGGTGTGGTGTACTTAGCCCTCTATGGCCATTGTTCATTTTGTGTGGGGAAAATGGAGAGGCAACTTTCTAAAAGAATTTATGAACACCTATATGACAAAGAAATGCAATAAGAATGAAGCATTGTACAAACATACCTGTGTATGTGAGGGCCATAAGTTGTTTTTGGAATCTTAGACATAGTTCCACTAGAAGCTAGAAGGGGAGCTTGGGAAATGAAAATAAAATACAAGGAACTACTATGGCAATTTAGATTAGATGCAATGCACAAACCAGGTTTAAATGAATATGTCACAATTAATCCTGTACTTAAAATGAGAGCTGCTAAACTGTAATCTTTTTTTTTTACTAATTTTGCTTATTTTAATAGAGTATATGCATTTTAAACAGAAGTTTTGTATAAGAGGCACATGTTGAACTGTGGGTATATTTATGTATATTGGGTTACAAATAATACAGAAATATTTTTTTTATTAGGTTTTTACCATACTTCTATCATACTGGTTAACTTTCAGACAGTGACTTTGTTTTCACTGATGGTAATATATGATGGACACTAAAGGGTTAATGAACTGACACGAGGATGTAATGTGATTGGGTGATGTATGTTTTAAGTTGTATATAAGTCATGTGATTTTATATGGCATCAGGTTCTGATGATGTCCTTGAGGGGATGAAAACGCTTAATGTTTTTCTAATAAATAGTTGAAACACACTCTTGACCTGGACAGCGTGTGGTACTTCATGGTTACTGGTACTTTATTGCACACAAAGGTGGTTAAGCAGGAATTTCTGTCAACTACAAGGATGTCTGAAAAAGCACACTACTGAGAAGTGAAAAGTCAGTATTACCTCCCAAAAGCATACTAAAAATTAGAGACAGACACCAAATACCTTGTTCCCAGACCATAGCAACTAACTCTGACAAAAATCTATATTTACTTTCTCCACAATGAAACTAATTTAGAAGTGGATCTTGATAGGAAGCCAGGACAAATTGTCAATCATGAACAGTCTTACTTTTTCACAAATGGAGAAGTTCAGAGGTAAAATACTTTAGTGACAATTATTAAATACAGGGTTTGGCTCTCCAAAAAAGTATTTTGATCAGAAAATAACAGTTTTCTCACAAAAATAGTAAAAAAAGATGGGAATCTGCATTCGGACTTGGGAACATCTGCCAGCCAAAGACATTCTGAGAAAAGTAGATAGAGAAGCTTAGAACAGTTGGTATTACCTCAGATGTAAATTAAAGTTTGAGACAGACTTTTTTTTGATAAGCACCAAACTCACAAGTCCCAGTCCCTCACCACACTTTCATGAAGAAATATTTAAATTTTCCTGTCAAAAACAAAAGTAAATAGGAAATCTCAACAGGTACCCAAGACCAATTTGTCAGCCAAAAAAAAAAAAAATATATATAACGTTTTGTATGGAATACACAAAAAGTTATAAAAAAAAAAAGATTTCAGGTAAAAATCTAAAGTAGCTGCCCACAAAATTGTGATAAACCCTAAAATAAGAAGGTAAAAGTAAAAATTATCTTCAAAATGTACTGATATTTTTACAAATTCCCTTTAGGAAATCCAAAGTGCACATCTACAATTCTGAGGCAAAACTTTAGTGACAACCACTAAGAAACCTGTATACATTTTCAACATAAACATTTATAACCAACAGGAAATTTCTTTTAGATAAAAGTAAATTGCAGAAGGTAATTCCCAAAAATAATTTCACCTGCCCAGTCTTGAGGAAGCACTAAACAATGGTCAATCCAGAAGCCCACAGAGAAGCACATACTTTGGCATTAAAAAAAGTTAGAAGTTTTTGGCACCCTAGCCACTGAGTTTATCCTGCTTCTTCATGCATGATAGTAGCTAGGGCATGTGAAATGTGCTTTAAAGCATTGGAAGCTGGATAGTTGGATCACTCCTTGGCACAATGTCCCATATAGCTTATGGTACTGCAGCGTTGATGTAATGATGAACATTTGTGGGCGCAGAAGCTAAACCAAAGGGGAAGGAGGTAACATACTAGTAGTGGTCTCAGGTTCTGCCCATGTCTTTTGAAACTGTGAATGTAGATATTGGCATCTTTGAGATCTGACAATCAGGAGAGCCAAACACTAACAAAACGGGTTGCAGGACTAAAACGTTGAAAATTATCTAGCAACTTACTTAGCCTTGAAAAGTCTGGAATAAGTCTCCAAGATCTATTTTTCTTGATAAAATGTACAATCATGAGTAAAAAAAACTTTTATCTCCTGCAAGGGAACAAGAACTACAGCTCCTTTTGCTAATATTTCTGCTAGAAGGGGAGAGCAACTAGAAGTTCTAGCTCTTTAGCACAGCAAGAAAATCTTTGTTTTTGGTCTGGCCAAAAAAAACAAAAACAAAACAAAAGTGATGTACTCACCGTAATGTTCCATGTGAGTTGCCCATTTTTATTCTTCCTCAACAATTGAATTTAGATCCAGTCCTTGGATCCAACTCTGCCGCTTCTTCCGGATCATAGAATATGAACTCTCAAGCTCCTCTCTTTAACCGTAATGCCTTAGCCACCTAACATACCTCAGATCTAGTTTTCTTCCCATGAAAATATGTATATCAGTGGAAATTAAGAAAGGAACAGAGAATAGAGCTCAAACAAGGAACAGAGGTTCTTCCATCTATCTAGGAGTTCCACAAGGAGGGGGTTAGGTGGGTGGGAAGTTGAGGAAGAATGAAAATGGACAACACAGATGGAACATTATGGTGAGTACATAACTTTTTTATCTGATGTCGGCATTTTCATTCGCTCCTCAACAGTTATGACAGAGTCCCCGGTTACCTAAATCTTGGGTGGACTCCAAGGAAGAATATTCTGAAGCACAGCTGAACCAAAGGCTGCTCTTCCCCTAGAGACCAGATCCAATTTGTAATGAGCAATAAAGGTATGAGGATTAGTCCAAGTTGTAGCTGCACAAATATCATCCAGTGAGGTTCTAGACAAAAAGGCTGAGGAAATGCCATAGACTGTTGGAACCTCACCAGCATGGGTGATTTCTGGGAATCCCAAGGCTTGCAGCATAAGACACACTATTAAGGAAAATGTTTGAATAATCTTTTTGACCTGGAATTGAATGGTTTGAATATGAAACAGAGGGAGAGAAGCTATTTGACTGGCTGTATTGAAATGAGCACTGATGAATTCCAAAGTTTGAGTTGGGTTGAATTGAGATTTGTTGTAATTGATAGATATCCCCAGATGAGAGCACAGCTGGAGTATGTAGTCTCTTGCTTGAATTAGTTGATGACTGGTTGGAGCTGTCAGGAACCAGTTGTCCAGATATGGAAACACTCAGAATCCCAGCAGTCTCAGGTAAGCTGCTAGTGCTGTCATGCACTTGAACACCCTGGGGCTGTGGTGAGACCAAAGGGCAGTACTCTGAATTGGTAATGACTGACTCCCAGCCATAAGTCCAGATATCTTCTGGATTGCCTGTTCATTTTGACATGACAGTATGCATCCTAAAGATCTCTCGAGTACATCCAGTCATCCTTGTGTGGAAACAGCAGAATGGACTGAACTATAACCACCTGGCACTTTGTATACAGAACCAATTGATTTAGTTTGCTGAGATCCAAAATTGGTCTCCAGTCCCATGTCTTTCTTTGGCGCTAAAAAGAATCCTGAACAAGTTTGGAATCTCTCTGGTCTGCCATGACCTCTTGGATGACTCTTCTTGTCCAGCAACTTGTTTATTTCTAGTGGTGCTGCTGCTTCCCTCTGACTGGGTGGAACATTGGGGATTTTCTTTGAAACTGACAAAGGGGGATAGGAAATGGTATGTTACAACCTCTGGATATTATCCTCCACACCCATTAATCTTTTATGATTTCTAACCAGGCTCTCTGGTGCAGGGACAGATGACCCCCAACTGCCTACAGAGATGGACAGTCAGGCCTCCTTTCAGGAGCGCTGACAGGATCTGTCTGAAAAGGAATCCATTTGAATCCCCCCACCTCTGCCCCTGGGGAAACTCTCTCCATGAGTATCTTGAAAGGGCCCTGGGATTTCTTGAACCACATTTTTCTAACACCAGACTGGCTTCTAGAAAAGGGCTGCTGGGAAGTTGAAAAATGTAAGCCCACAGCAGACAGAGTTTTATTTTCCTGTTCACACCTAGAGAGTGTGTCTTTCACTTTGAGGCCAAAGATTGAGGTTCTGTCAAAAGATGTACTGAAGAAAGAATATTTGAAGCATTCTGCAAAATCATATAAGCACATCCAGGCATGTTTCCTAATAGAAATGCTTGAACCCTCCATCCATGAGTTACCTTCAGCTGCATGAGAGAGAAGCCTCATGGCTGAATTTAGAAATAGACCGAAGGGTAGCCAACTGCAAGGAAATGGTACTCCCTTCCCTGAAAGATATGGTCCCAGAGAGAGATTTGGAAAGCTCCTTGATCAAATCGCTCTGAAGCCTTGTGAAATATGCCAAATCAGTGACCTAAAAGCGAAGGTTGCTGAAGCATAGACACTTCCCAAATCTGTCCAGCACCCTAATGTCCTTGTTTATGGAGTGGACAGAGGAACTTTGCTCTGCCAGTTCCTTTCTAGTGGCCGCTGTTATGACTATGGTATCAACAGGTACTGCTTTACTCCAATGTGGTCTACATTTAGGTGGGGTAAGATCTTGTCTGGTCTCTTAAAAATAGGCTCAGCTGTGTCTCTCTTCAGGCAGAATCACCCAGGAGATAGATGGGCCAGACCCAAAGGTCTCCAGAAACACTGATTCCTCTTGGGAAGGGTTATCAGAGGACTAATCCATCCCTTTGTTTGAGATGTCTCCAAAGGAGGCATCAGGTGATGATCTGTGGGACCCTTCCCCCTCATCAAAATCAGTATCTCCATTGATTGACTCTTGTGGAATGTCTAAATGCCTCCTTTTGCATGTTCCCTAAAGAGGGACCTCCTTGGCAGGATGGTCTGGGGAGGTATCAAAGAGCTAGCAATACCCTGTTTGGTAGCCTGGAGACTGGTTTGTGCTGGCTGTTCCTGTGGAATGGATAAATGAGGCTCTGGATGCAAAATCAAATGAGACTTGGAAGTCAGATCCAATGTGGACAGAGTTGTATAAATTCAAAGTATACGAATACTCTCTCCACTACCTCAAAAGTGGAGTGCCTAGGAAAAGCTGAAGATGAGGGCTCCATCAAGGTAAGCTTGTGGATCTTTGGCTTCAGCTGACCTACAGCCAAACCACCAAGGAGGGAGTCAAAGCAGACCTAACAGCAATACTCCAAAGGGAAGAGAAGCTCCAACAACTTCAGTGTCAAAGCCAACTCTGGCTCCGAGAGTCATCCGGCTCAGAGGTACTCAGGGCTGGACAGCTCAGCGAAACCATCAGAGACAAAGAAGCCAATATCTTTGGATGAGAGGAAGACACCAAGGCTTATAGATCCAATGGCTCCAAACCCTAAGCATGGATTGTAGAAGCAGCTAAGATTGGAGGTGTGGTTCTATGGAGGGTGGACTCCCATTTGAATTTTCATCCTGAGAAACTTCCTCATCATCCTATCCACATCTGCTTCTGATAGGCTCCTGGGAGACTTAGAGAGGAATCAGTTGAAGAAGGCCTCAAATGACATTTTGGAGACTGTTCAAGAAAGGGTGAAGGAAGCCTGGATGTGACCAGCTCCTGGAACAAAGGCTGGGAATGGATATAGGGGGATCTTTCAGATCGTAACTTCATATCTGACACTAATGGATCCTATTTTTCAGCAAGTTTAGTCGGAGGCTCTGAAGATGGAAATAAGTTGAAGCAGAAGGAAGATCCAGGGATCTCTTATGAGACTTGCCCTCCTCTTTTCTTTTGGGGGTTTGAGCCCCAGTAGCTGTAGAAGAATGTTTAGAGGGAAGTAAAGCCCTAAGAATGAGCTTATTCTTTCTATCAGAGGACAGGAGTTAAATCCTTTACAAATATCACACTCGACGTCTAGGTACTTAGGGCCTAAACAATATAAACATTCAGTGTGGGCATCTGAATTAGGGATTTTATGCCCACATGCCACACATTTCTTAAAGCCAGAAGGTTTGTCAAACATGGTCAAAAACGAAAATTGAATTAAAGCAGAAATTTCTTTTTTTTTAATGAAAGGAGAGACAGAATTACCAACAATGGCAATTTAAGGAGTACTACAAACAGAAAGGGATAGGACTACCAACAATGATATTAAGAGTAATAGAAGCACAAGAAACAAATATATATATATATATATATATATATATATATATATATATATATATATGGCTAAAGGGAGGAGAAGGTGGCACTACAGATTTTACTGAAAATTTTGAGAAAATTTCTGAAAGCCAAACTTACTGACCAATTATAGACATACCTAAAGCTCAAGAGCTTGCAATCTACATCTGAATGCTATGGTGGCAAACGAGAACGGAGGTATGTTAGGCGGCTAAGGCATTATGGGCAAAGGGGGAGCTCAAGAGTTCAAGTGTTCTACAATCTGGAAGAAACAGCCAAGTCGGATCCAATGATCAGAACTGAACCCAACTGTTGAGGAATGAATGAAAATGACAATATCACATCAAAAGTGTACTTACTAGATATGTATTGCTTGGTTCAACCTGTGAGTTATCGGATATGACTCAGATCTGAGACTAGCCATTTCCGAAGACTTTAGCTTCCAAGCTCCACCTCATCTACCCATAACACCTTGCTCTATATAAAATTACCTCAGATTGAGTTTGCCCCTCTCCAAACAACTATAACTGCTAACTCTAAAATCATGACACCAAGGGCACCAAAAAGAGGAGAAATAAGACACTGAGTTAGTCATCCAATGTTTGAGAGAAACACAATACTGGAGGAGTAAGGTGGGAGAGATGGTTGAACTGGACGGAAGCAGACTACATGGATTTATCATTATGGTAAGTGCATAACTTTCATATCCAATGTCTTCCATCAGAGGTCAACCTGTGGAACAGAGTCCTCAGCAAGATTACACCCTAGGGAGGTCCTTTGAGAGTATATTCCGCAATATGGTGGAATCAAAGGGGGGCTCTATACCTTAACTAAATATCCAGCTTGTAGTTAAACGCAAAGTGTGTGGACCCACCCATGTAGCCACAGCATACAAGCCATTCATAGCAGCTCTTGAGAAGAAAACCATAGAAGTAGCCACAGCTCTAGTAGAGTGACCCTTTGGTTTGCAAGGTAAAGCCTTTCCTTTCAAACTATACCCTAATGAAATGCAATCAGAAAGCCACTTAGATAAACTAGATGTAGACACTGGCTTTCCCAACCCGGCCATCGAAAAGAAAATTGTTTATACTTTCCGAAGGACTTGGTTCTAAGTAAAATCTCATCTGTTTGTAAACATCAAGACAATGCAGCAAATATTTTCCTTTGTTTGAAAAATTAGAGAAAAACATTGCCAAATGAATGGCCTCCTTCAATTTGTCTTCTGATACTACCTTAGGCAGAAAAGCAGGATCCATTTTGAGAGGTAACCTGTCTTTATAAAAAAACAGACATGGAAGAAGTAAAGATAGTCTGCAGCACTGACACATGCCTGGCTAAAGTAACAACTTTAAGGTAACAGTTGCTGAAGGCTCAAAAGGAGGCCCAGTAAGCACATGAAGCATGAAAGATAAATTTCATGGAAGGACAGGGTCCCAAGACCGGGGATGCAAATAAATGTGTCACTCTGAGAAAAGCCATTGAAATATTTAATGCCAACAAGGTGTATTATCTCTGCCAAAGTGAAAGTTGGAAATAGCCTCTAAAAACAAGTTATGTACTCACCATAACGTTCCATGTGAGTTGTTCATCTCGCCTTCATTCTTACTGATGGGTTCGGAGCCGATCCTCAGCTCCGACTCGGCCAACTGCAAAAGCTTGAGGTCTTCAACCAGCTCAAGGCCAACTCCCTATCCCATGATGCACCCTGATCTTCCATCCGATCTTGTTTGCTGCCAACTGACTACCTACTGGTATTAATATGCCACTCTGAGAGCTTGATAAGAGACAATGCACTATATAGGAAAGGTGACAGACCTCAAGTAGACTGGATGGGGGTTGGAGGGTGGGACATAAGAATGAAGGCGAGATGAACAACTCACATGGAACGTTATGGTGAGTACATAACTTCTTTATCTGAAGTTCTATCTCGCCGTTCATTCTTACTGATGGGTAGCATCCCAAGTACCATCTTTCTCGGGTGGCTCATTTATTTATTTATTTATTTTATTTTTATTTTATTTTACATTTGTTAACCGGGCTAGTCTGGCTGGATACATGTCCATTTTCAGCAGAGGCCCGAGGAGAAAAGCTCCACTAAAATACTATAATTTTACAGTTTAAAAAAGATACAGTTAGTAAAAATAATTAAATGAAAAAAATAGCAATAACAATCGATCAAACAGTAACACAAGCAAAGTCCTAACAAAAAGAAAAGTAAGGTAAAATAGATTGTACAGTATTGCTAGGCTTGAGTGGACTAATAGAAGTGTGTATTCTACAGAGGGTGAGGAGGAAAGCTCATTTATCATACAAGAGAGTTTACAATTTAACGGGCACACTAGAAAGGGAGAGAAAACAAAGCTTGGGTAAATGCAAGATAGAATTAAGTATACAAGTTAGTTGAGAGAGCAAGTAGTGTATAAGTTATCAGTCAGGATTTGTGCAAGGGCATAGCCAGTGATTTTGTAAGTGATTTCTAATCTGTTTTTTGAATAGGTAACATGAGGCTAGTGAGGTCAGTCCAGTGGGAAGTTTGTTCCATTGTGATCCGATAGTGTTTGCAAATAAGGAGTCTCCTGCTTTATTGTGGGATTTTATAGTAGCTACTAGGAGTTTGTTGGCTGAACGAAGTGAAGTGAGATTTGTATAAGGTGTGATAAGATTGTTAAGTATAGGTATGTTGGAGGGGTAATGTAGAATTTTAAAAGTGAGGACTAATTGTTGCAGGAGTTGAAAGAATATTCCTCAGAGCTGTGGAACTAAAGGAGGTCCTTGTCCCTGGATGCCTTGTCTACTTTGTAATGAGTGATAAAGGTATGAGGTCTTGACCAGGTAGCTGTTGCACAAATAGAATCCAATGGTAACCTTGCAGAAAAGGTTAATGAGGTTGAAACAGCTCTAGTAGAGTGGGCCTTTATTTCTGTTGTATGGGTGCATTCTTCTTTCGGCTTTTTCCTGGTTGGGGTCGCCACAGTGGATCACCTGTCTGCTCATGACTGGCAGTGGAGTTTTACGGTGTTGAGTTGCCAGCCCGGCGCCCAACCTTCCACAAAAGGCAAACAGGCACACACTCACGCCTAGGGCCAATTTTATTTAGAGTGACAAATTCACCTGCAGCATGTCTTTGGGATATGGGAGGAAACCGGAGCACCTAGAGGAAACCCACGCGACCACAGGAAAGACATGCAGACTCCACACAGAAGGCACCCCAGCCAAGGATCGAACCGGAGAACTTCTTGCTGTGAGGCGGCAATGCTAACCACTGCTCCACCGCATGAACTATAAATGAAGGAAATGCAATCTGACAAGGTTACTTTTGTCACTGAGGCACCCTTTTTTTGACTACGAAAAAGAAACAAAGAGCTTATCCATTGATCTGAATTGTTTCTTTCCATCTAGATAAAATCAGAGTTGTCTATGAACATCAAGTTTGTGCAGCATGTGTTCCATCCTATTTGTGTATTTAGGAAAGAAAATGGGCAACTCAATGGATTGGTTAAGATTTGTCTCTGAACAAACTTTTGGTAAAAAGGATTGATTAGTTCTGAGGGAAACTCTGTCATTATGGAAAATCAGATAAGGAGGTTTGATGGTCAAGGCCTACAACTCAGAAATCTTCCGAGAAGTAGTAATGGCTATCAAAAATATAGTCTTCCATGAAAGGAATTTCAAAAGACAGGATGAGGCTGGTTCGAAAGGAGGTAATATAATTCTGGAGAACAAAATTTAGATTCCATGGCATGGTTGGAGATCTGATTGGTGGTCTCAAATGAATGGTACCTTTAAGAAAGGCTTTAGAGAGTCGATGTGACATGACATTGGAGCCTTGGAAGCCAAGATGAAAGTCTGAGATTGCTGCTAATTGAACTGTGATGGTAGCTGCAGCAGCTTCTTCGTTGAAAAGTTTAGTCAGAAATTCAAAAATAGATGGGATCGGCGCTAGGTAAGGATCAACATCATTCTGAGATGACCATAGAGAAAATCTCTTCCATTTGCTAAGATATAACTTTCTAGTGGATGATTTATGACAGGAAGTTATAATATGTTGGGCCTCTGCTGCAAGGTTGTAAATCCTGGCTATTGTTTGAATTGGAGCAGCCAAGCTGTCAGTTTGAGGGAATGAACAGAAGGATGAAAAGCCCCTGATGAATGGGTCAGCAAATCCGGAACTGGGTCCAGGATCCAGGGTTCTTCCGCAAAACCAAATTTGCTGAGGCCAGTAAGGGGCTATTAAGATTATGGTCCTTCCCAGATATTTTGCTTTCTGTAATCCTTTGGCATCAGAGGGAAGGGTGGAAAGGCATAAAGGAGACCCAGGGGATAATTGTGCACCAGTGCATCCCTTGGGGCATCCCCCGGCGGGGGAATCAGGACAAAGTAGCTGCTGCATTTCGTGCTTGTTGGGGTTGCAAAGAGATCGCAGCAAGGCTGGCCCTACCTGCAGAATATCCATTCCACTTCTTTAGAGACCACTCATAAGGCAGAAGAATTGCCCTGCTCAGCTTGTCTACTATCACATTGGATTTCCATGGGATGTGCGTTACTATCAGAAAGCGCTGGGTGGAGATTGCCCACTGCCTTACTCTCAGGGCCTCTCGACACAGGGGGTAAGATTTGGTTCTTCTTTGTTTGTTTATGTACCAGACCACTGACATGTTGTCTGTTTGAATTGCAATTGTTCCCGGAGACAAGAGTCTTGAAAGGACTGCAACTCTAGAAGTACTGCTCTCATCTCCAGAACATTTATATGCAGATGAGCCTCGTGTTTCTTCCATGTGCCTTGGGCTGTTCTTCCCTGATAATGCTCCCCCACCCTATCAAGGAAGTGTCAGTGGTCACCGTGGCTATGGGACTGGGTCGAACAAATGGACGGCTCAGAGTTACCTGTTGAGATGTCAGCCACCACTGAAGGTCCTTCTTGCACATATTTGTTATGATGATTTGGTGTGATATTGGAAGTTCCTGAAAAGACCACTGAGAGAATAGGAGCCATTGTAGAACTCGCATGTGCATTCGAGCGAGGGGAATGGCAATGATCGCTGCCACCATCGACCCTAGCAATTTGAGTACAATTGAGACTGGGGCTTTTTTTCTTGGAAGCAGGTCTAATATTTGTTTTTGTACGAGACAAACTCTTTCTGAAGACAGACAATGTCACTGAAACTGTGTCTAGTTTTGCTCCTATAAAGACGTCTGTTGTGATGGCGATAAGGCAGATTTTTCTGAGATGATGGTAATCCCCAATTGATTGCAGAGATTTAAGGTTGTGTCCCTCGCCTGAATAAGTTGATGCTTGGTGGTGGTAGTGAGAAGCCAATCGTCTAGATATGGAAACACCTGGAATCCCAAACGTCTCAGGTGAGCAGTGACTACTGCCATACATTTGGTGAAGGGGGCTGTAGTAAGACCAAAGGGCAGAGCGCGAAATTGATAATGGCTGGTTCCCAGCCAGAAGCATAGATGATCTCTGGATTGCCTGTCCATCTTTATGTGGTAGTATGCATCCGGAAGATCTATAGAGCACATCCAATTGTCTTTCCCCAGAAAGGGGAGTATTGACTGAAGCGTGACCATCCAGAACTTCGTCTTTTTTGCCTGTCCTTTTTTATGTGGTACTATTCATCTTGAAGGTCTGTGGAGCACATCCAGTCATCCTGTTCCAAGAAAGAAGGTCTTGATTGTATCGTGACCATTCTGAACTTGTGGCATTGAACCCACTTGTTTAGTCTGCTTAGGTCCAGAACAGGTCTCCAGTCCCCAGTTTTCTTTGGAACTAAAAAGAACCTTGAGTAAGTTCCGGATCCTCTCTGGTCTGCTGGGACTGGCTAGATGACACTCTTCTCCAGCAACCTTTGGACCTCTAAGGTTGCTTGGTCCCTGTGACTGGGTGGAACGTCTGGGATTTTCTTTACTAGAGGGGGTGGAGTGGCAAAGGGAATTGAGTATCCTCTGGATAGTATGCTTTGTACTCAGCTGTCTTGTTATTTTTAGCCAGGCGTCCCCCGACTGCCTCCAGAGATGAACTGTTGGGCCTCCTTTCAGGAGCGCTGATAGGGCTTGCCAAAGAAATGTTCTCTGTCACCCTGGTTCTGCGGACCCCCTCTGCTGAGTGGGCGACATCATTATTACCCCCTCCTCTGCCTCTAGAAGGTGTTTCACCATGAGTGCTCTGGAAAGATCCTTGAGATTTACAGAACCATATCTTTCCACCTCCCCTCCCTTTGGGGGTAAGGTCTATTCGGGGTAGAAAAACATACTCTAATGGCAGACAAGGTCTTGCCATCTTTTTTACTCCTGGTAAGTGTTTCCTTCACCTTTGGTCTGAAAAGGGATGAACCGTCAAAGGGGGTGTTAATGAAGGAAGACTTAAAGGGTTTCGCAAAGGAACATAAGTGCATCCAAGAATGTCTCCTGAGAGCGATTCCTGTACCTGCTGCTCTGCTCGTACCATTAGTTGCATATGATAACAGATGCATGGACGAGTTCACTAACGAATTAAGTGTGGAGAGCTGGGAAGTTACCTTGTCCAAAACTTCTGCAGCTACTGAACCCTGCAGGATGTCTCCTAGCTCCTTCAGGAGATCCCTTTGTAATTTAGAAAATGTGTGAGGTAGTTCAGCGATCGAAGTACAAAGGCTGCTGAACTAAACATACGCTTCCCGTATCTGTCCATAAGTCTCTGATAATTCCTTCTTGGTGGCTGCTGCCACCACCATAGCATCAACAGGTACTCCTTTAGTAAGATACAGTCTAGCCTGAGGGCTAGTTATAAATTTGTTAGGCCTCCTGGGGACAGGCTCCATGGTGTCTGGGGATTCCCATAACCTTTGAGTAATTCAAGCAGCTCATCAAAGGGTGGAGACACCCAAGAAGTGAAGGGTTTTAGACCCAAAAGCCTTCAGGAGGACTGACTCATCATCAGAAGGGTTAAGGGATTTCCAGCCACCCCTCTGTTTAAGAATTTCTAAGATATCTGCAAAGGAGACATCTTCTGAGTGGGACCCTTCTGACACATCCAAGTCAGTATCGGAAGTGACCGACTCCTGTGGGGAGTCCAGATGCTTCCTCTTACAAAGTCTCTTCCTAGGCACTTCTTCAGTGGGAGCTTCTGGAGAGGTCTTGGTAGAACATGGCTCACCCAATGGGGGTTCCTGAGGCTCAGGATCTCTATGCTTCAATGGCACATGTGATGAGGAGGCAGACACCAATGCTTTCAGGGAGGGAGCTGCTTGAAATGATGGAGTGGTCATCAGGGTGGACAAAGCCCTCCTCATAGCCTCAAAGACCCCTTGGTCCCGATGAGAAGAATCCCTCAGATCCGAAGATTCGATGGAAACTGCAATGGCATGGAGGACTCCGAGCCAGTGGTCAGGGCCGATCTCACTTGAGCCGAAGCCCCGAGAGGTAAAGTCAGCACCAAGATGGTCCTACTATCCTCCCCAGACCCGACCGGTGAGTGTTGGCCCCAAGATCCCTCAGTTGGTACCAAAGACATCAGGGCAGTTGGGGCCGAAAAACCTAGAGTAGGCGTCGGTCCAGAGGGGTCCACTATCATCAGTTTTGTGCTCTCTGACTCTGAAACTTCCATGCAGATTGGAGGAGGAACAGAAGATGCAGGAACTAAGGTCGGCACCGATAAAATTTTTCCCAGCACCGGTATCTGTAGAAGCTTCTTCACCACACAGTCCACATCTAAATCAGTCTACTTGAGGCCCGTGAAGAATGTGATGAAGCCACCGATTGTAATATGGGAGACTTTAATGTAGGAGATACTGGCTCCAAGGTCGGGGACTGTCTCCTAACCATGGACAGTTGGTTCCGAAGGCTGTGGAACCGATGTTTAAGCTTTACTAGAAGCTAATTTTGAAGTAGATGGACTCTCTGTCGGTTCCGAAGGTTTTTTGAGTGCTTGTCTGACTTATCCAGCGACTCTTGGAAAGAGGATTTCAACAGACCCTTATCTAGGAGTTTTCTTTTCCTCTCATGCAACACTCTGGAGCTAAAGGAGTGGCATATAGCACAGCTTTCCTGTAGGTGTACCTCACCCAAACAGTAGACACATTCAGTATGTAAATCAGTTATAGACATCTTTTGCCCACATCTTGGGCATTTTTTGAAGCCAGACTTGGCTTTTTCCTTCTCCTGCTGAGACATAGTTTTAAAGGTACAAAGGCAAATACTAACTATACTAAATCACAGCAACAATGCCCTGTATGTATATATATATATATATATATATATATATATATATATATATATATATATATATATATATATATATATATATATATATATATATATTATATCTATCTATATATATATTATATCTATCTATATATATATATATATATATATATATATATATATATATATATATATATATATATAGCTCTAACAGTATTATGCACACAAACCAACTAGTAAAGCCTTGAGAAAAAAAAAAGGCTCTGAGAAAATTAGCTATAAAATAAATTTTTAGCTAAGAGAAACTATCTGCCCTGTAAATAAAAGAAGGGCTGTAATTCAAGAGATAATACACACACACAAAATGTACTGCTATAGGCAAGACAAAAAAGGCGTTAAAACATGGCCACTAACCTCTAATTTTAATATTATATAAGATAACTATGTGCCCTGTGAAAAAGAAGGGCTGTAATTTAATACAAACACACTCAATATGATACTACAGATAAAGAGAAAAAAAGGCCTAAAAACACGGCCACTAATTTCTCAGTAATTTAACTGAGATAGAGATAGGGAGAAAAAAATGCCTAAAAACGACGGCCCTAATAACTAACTATATTATCTAAATAATCTAAGTATAGACCTAACACACTATCTAAATGACTAAGCAACAAACCAAGCTATTTTAACAGTTATTTATGATGAAGAATAAAGATATTCACTGGCCAGAGGTGGTGAACATCCAATCAAGTTGCAGCTACAAATGAGGTCTGAGGGAAGATCATGGTGCATCATGGGATAGGGAGTTGGCCTCGAGCTGGTTGAAGCCCTCGAGATTTTGGAGTTGGCCGAGTCGGAGCAGAGGATCGGCTCTGAACCCATCAGTAAGAATGAGCGGCGAGACAAAACAACTTTACATTTCTATTTTAATAGTGGAATAACTAGATCCCAAATGAAACAGGTCAGCAAGGAAATCCAGGATAGCCAGCAAAGGCACTAAAAAAAGGATCCAGACCTATAGATGAAGCCCAAAAGGTGAAGTGTCTCCACTTGCTAGTACATAGACAAAATGTGGACTACTCTCTCTGAAAGTTTAGGATTTCTGGCCATCAGGGGAATCAGATCTACCTTGTGATTAACTTGAGCATCCACAAGTTGGACAGGCCCAAACCCACCAGAT
This sequence comes from Protopterus annectens, assembly GCF_019279795.1. Taxonomy (NCBI): domain Eukaryota; kingdom Metazoa; phylum Chordata; order Ceratodontiformes; family Protopteridae; genus Protopterus; species Protopterus annectens. Next base: position 596,824,610 of record NC_056744.1, read on the forward strand.
AAGAGATCAGATCTGTAATGGGATCCAGCACCCAAGTAGGGTATCTCAGAAGAGTCCATAGAAATGGGAGTCGCACCGAATAGGGCCAAAAGGGAGAAATGAAGATCACAGTCACTCTGCATCCTTTACGTGGAACTTTATTATCAGACGAGTAGGAGGATAAGCATACAGGAAACTCTGGCACCAAGCATACAGAAGAGTGTCCCTAGGTGACTGTCCCTATTAAGGAACTAAGGCACAACCACTGTACTTGGTGTTGGATGAGGAAGCAAAGAGATTGCAACATAGTGTGTCCCAGTACCAGAAGATTCGACCCGCTACTCTTGGATTTGGGAACCACTCATGAAGAAGAATGTTAATGCTCAGACTGTCCACTAACATGCTGGATTTCCTTGGGATGTGCATTACTACCAGAAACTGGTGAGGCAAACTCACTCATTGCCAAACTCTTACAGTCTCCTGACAAAAAGGATAAGATCAGGTTCTTCTCCCTGTTTGCTCTGATACCAGACGTCCGACATATTGGCCATCTACACTGAAATCACACCCTTGGTGAGAAAATCTAGGACGGACTGCATCACAAAGAGGACTGCCCTCATCTCCAAGATATCGATGTGAAGATTGGCCTTGAGCATATACAAAGTCCATTGATATACCCCTCCCCCCAGAAAAGGGATGCATCTGTCATGACCGCATCTTGTTGGGGAGAAAGAGCAAATGGTCTCCTGGCTGACATTATTGGAGAGTCCAACTACCATTAGATTTGACTTTAACAGATCTTTTTCAACATTATGGGAAAATCCATAGGGTGAGTTAAGTAGGATCATTATGCTGCTAGTGTCCACTACAGTGTATCCTCATATGGTACCTCACCAGTGGGACTAAACAGATTGCTGCAGGCATGTAAATTAAGAGTTTGAGAACCAGGAAAGATGGAGGTTTCCTGTGAGACAGTAAGAAACTGGCATGAGTATGAAGGGCAGACACTCTGACAGCTGGGAGTTTTGCAACCTGAGATACTGTGTTCATCTGGCAGCTTATACATTCCAGAATCTGAACTGTATAAAGGCTGGATTTCTGATAGTTTACATTGACTCTCAAGGAAAGGCACAATTGGGAGTAATGAATCCCTGGTCCTGACTAACGATGCCCTTGTGGAGACATTGAGAATACAATCATTCAGGTAAGGAAAGGCCTGGAAACCCTGCAGCCTGAGCCAGGCTGCCACAATTGCCATGCACATGATGAACACCAGGGTTGGTGATAAGACCAAAGGGCAGCACTCTGAACTGATATTGATTGGCTACCAACCAGAAGTGCAGATACCTTCTGGACTGTCTTGCTATGTTTATATGATGGTAGGCATCCTTGATGTCGATTAACCACATCCAGTAATCCTTCCTCAAGACCGGTAAAATGGAATATGTAGTGACCATCCAGACCTTGGTCTGTTTCACAAATCAATTCAGTATGCTTAAATCCAAAACTGGCCTGAGGTCCATGCTCTTCTTTGGAACCAAAAAGAACTTGGAATGTACACTAGATCCACACTGGTCTGATGGGACCGCTTGGATGACTTGATTTGCTAACAGCTTTTGGATTTCAGTAGCTGCATCCCTTTTCTGATGAGGTGTCCTGTCCAGAAGGTTCTTAGCATTTTCATTTGAGAGAAATAAAACAGGAATTGTGTAGTTTCTGGATAAGACTCAACACCCATGCACCCTAGATGATGGGTTGGGTTCAAAGATGACTCCCAACTGCCTCCAGAACAGGACAGTGAGGCAACCTTTAAGGTATGCTGGAAGAACCTCCTGGAAAATGTCTGTGGAAGCCCTGTTTCTGGGGACATCCCCTACTGTGTAGGCAACATCCATTCTGGTTTGCTGCATTGCCACAAGTGGAACACTCTGTATGAGCATTCTGAAAAGATAGACATACTTCTGTAAAGAAGAGATTTTTTTCCCTCCTTTTACTTCCTCTAGAAGGTCTGTTAAGGGATAATAAACACACTCCAAGGGCAGATAGCATCTTTTCTTCTTGCTCGCTTCTGGTCAGAGGGAAGAGCCATCGGAGGAGGCATTAAAGGACACGCTGAAGCAGTCCACAAAGCTCTGTAATCTCATTAAAATGTGGCAATACATGACAATGCCAGTGGCAGCAGCCCAAAGTGGCATTGGCTGCATTGCAGAGCAGATGCATGAATACATTAGAAATAGCCTGCAAAGTGGACAACTGAGTCTCCATAGTCTTCTGAAACTCTGAAGTCTGTTAAGCACTTTTCGCACTTCAGACATGATGTCCCATTAAAGTCTTGTCAAGACAGCCATGTAATTTAATACTCTCAGTGCTAAGGTGGATTGCACGTAGAAGTGCTTCCCCAACTGGTCTAACACCCTAGTTCCCTGCTGGGGGGGGTGGACTGATGAACTCCCTTCCCAGATACCCTTTTTTGTGGCTGCCACCAGCACAACAGCACCAGTGGTGGGACCCTTACTCTAATGTTGTAGATTCTTAGGAGGGGCCAAGATCTTATCAGGCTTTTTGGGAATTGGTTCCACCACATCTGTCTCCCTCCAGGCCCTCTGAGACACTAAGTCAATAAGCATGCTGAATGGGGGAACCACCCAGGAAATAGACGGGCCTATTCCAAATAACTGCAAAAATACAAATTCCCCTGGAAATGAGGCTTCAGTTGTCCAGCCCCCCCCCACATGCTGGCAAAGCAGCTCAATAAGATCACTGAATGAGGCATCTTTGTTGGGGGATTTTGGGGATCCCTCTCCTTCCTCAAAGTTGGTATCCTCGCTGAAGTATTCCTCTGTGAAATTTGGGTAGCCATGACCTTCTCAGCCAGGGGAATTCATGGGTGAAGTGGAAGAGGTAGGGGTCATTGAGTGTAGGTTAGTCTGGAGGCCTATCAGAATGGGATGTCCTGGGGAAGGTTGGTGCTAAGCCACAGGCACAGACAATGATGGGGGATGGATGCTGTTTGGCACCAACCACTCCATCTCTGGGAAGAGCAACATCCTTTCTACTATGTCAAAGGAAGAGACTGAAGCAGGTCAACTAGAGTCTGCACCCCTGGGATCGGAAGACTCTAAGAACATACCAGGCCCTGCTGCCGAGATAGAAGCCAAACTAAAGAGAGAAAGTGCCAGGTGTGAGGGGCAATTCTTAAACTCAAAGCATCATGCCAGAACTGGAAATCCCAGCTCTGAAAGGGTGAATCTCAGACCTGCTTGGCTCTGAGACCGGGCTATCAGATATGGCCCCAAAGGTGGTAAGGTAGCTGGCTCTGGGAACACCAGAGCCACCAGGCCTGAGACAGGAAACAAGTTTGTCACAGCTGAAGATTGGGCTGAGGACCTAAGGCTGTCCAAGTCTGTGTGTGGCTGCCAGTCTGGGACAATTGTTCCTATTAGGACGGTTAAACTTTAAAATTTGAAGATGTATGTAGTTTTGTTTGTTAGTAAGTTAAAAGGTTTCAGGGGTGTTCTGGGGGTTTGTTTGTTTTTCTTTTTTGTTTGTTTGAGGGTTTTCACGAAAACAAAAAGTTTTGTAAGATACAGCATAAGTTCAAATCGATATGACAAGAAACAACTGTATAAAAAAGACAACCTGCCAAACATTAGTGTATGCATACAACACAAAAGCTGAAACTAGACATTTAAAAAAAATCTGTTACACAACAGGTGAGAATATCAACTTAACATAATGACAGCACTTTCTATATTACCTTTAAATGTAAATGGTCTCTCAGATGTATACAAAAAGGAGTAATGAACTACATGAAAAATGCAGAGTGCAAACAGCTATGCTACAGGAGACACATTTGGAAAGAACTGAGGATGTGAATTTGATAAAGAAAACATTTCAGGATGGTTATTCAGCTGAAGATCTGGGACAAAGGAAAAGGGGGATTACTTATATTAATTGCAGGATAAGCTCCAATAGTGACAGAAGAGGAAAAAATATAATCATGGTAGATTTGTAGTACTAAGAGGTGACTGGCAAGGAAAGATTACACTGGCATGTATTTGTATTCCACCTGAAATTGCTATAATGGAGCTTTAGAAAATTCTGGAAGAAATAATCAGCTTTCAGCATGGAATATAGCAGGGAGGATGTATTGGGGGGCCCAGAAGGGAAAATATAACAAAAGAGGATATGTTTTTGAAGAAAGCTATGAAATTATTGCTATGGAAAATGTCAATTTAATAGTAGGAGTCTAGAGTGAATTTATATATTATTCCTCAAGGTACAAATACTGGGCCAGGATAGACAGAAATTATATTTCATAGGAACATGTGCATTTAATTGAAAGTTTTGATATGCATCCAATAAGTTTCAGATCATGCACCAATAATAAATAAAATAAGAATGCAGGGTAATGAAATAAAAATGGAACAATGGCGCTTTCCCACCTATATGTTTAAAAGACAGTAATTTAAGGAATGGATAGTGGAAATTATTTGGAAGTTATTAGGGAAGATATAAATTTCTTCTTAAAATATAGCTAGGGAATGGGATAAAATTAAAGTGGAGTTTAAAATGGGGTTGAAATAAATGAGAGTGATACAGTTAAGAAGTAACAAGAATTATTTAGAGGGGCTGATAAAGGTCAAAGTATTGCAGAATAGAGGAAATTTCACAGAACAAGAGGAGCAGCAACTGTAGAATGCTAAACAGAAAATAAGAGATTACTTCGACAATATGCACGAGTTTAGAAAGACTGCTGTTAATCAGCTTTTTTTTTTTTTTTTTTTTTGTAACTCCAGAGCACAAAAAGTTTCAGCACGACTCAGGCAACAGAAAATGGAAAGGGTTGTCACCAAGCTTAGGCAACGTATAACAAGGAAGATAACCAAAGATCCTGTAGAGGTACTAGAAATATTTCAGAAATTTTATGAAAATCTGTATAAAGCAGAGAAATATGGACATGTTTATGGAATAATTAAATATGCCAAGGTTAGAGGCAGATAAGGCTCAATTACTAATAGGATAAGAGAAGATGAGATAAAAATGGTGATGTATAACCACTCTACAGGAAAATCCCCAGGAACAGATAGTATTCCTTTGGAAATCTGGAAGCTAGGAGGGGACAAACTGATAAAGATCTGGAAGGTTTTGTTTAACAGCATTTTAAAAGGAGGAGAAGCATCAACATCCTGGAAGAAAGTTGTGGTGGCTACAATATCTAAAGATGGTACAGACCCATCAGATCCAACTTCATATAGGCCCATATCAATTCTAAACCATGATTATGATTATAAAGTATTTAGAATAGCTAAAAATGGCAAAGGTGATGCCAAAATTGAGAGATATGGATCAATGTGGTTTTGTGCAGGGGAGGCAAACATTTGACAATATTAATAAAACAATGATCAACAGGGAAGCAGAATGTAAGAAAATATCATTGTTGTTGGTTGGTCTTGAAGCAGAGAAAGCATTCAAAACAGTAAAACGAGATTTTATTAGTAGGGTAATGGAAGCACTTGCATTCCCTGATAAAATTCCAAGGTTGATTAGGAGGATATATGAGGGATCAGAGGCAAAAATTAAAGTGGGTGGATTCCTCCATGATAATTTTTGTTTGAGCAGAAGAACCAGGGAGGGGTGTCTTCTTTCCCCTTTGTGTGTGTTACATTTAGTGCCATTGGCAAAGAAAATAAGGGACTCAGAAATTCAAGGATACAATTGGTATAGTAGTCAAGAAAAGCTGGCTTTATTTGCAGATATTATTTTATACCTGATAAAACCAAAAAAGGACATTTCAGTATTGTGGAATATTTTGAGAAAGTTTCAAGTCTTTTGAATAGAAAATTAATGAAGACAAAACAAAAGCAATAGTTATAAACTATGTATCCACACATGAATTGGTTCAGCAATACCTATATTTATGGGGGCATGATAAAATGAAGTACTTAAGAGTTTGGATTAAAAAGGATTTTGTTATGGAAGCTAAGGATATGTGGAAAGAGACTAAAGAAATGAAGATGCAAAAACTGGAAGCTCTGTTTTGTGGATATACACAGCAAGATACAAGCAGCCAAAACATTTTAGTCACTTCAGTTTTACACACACATTTTTATCAACCAGAGAAGTTGTGGATGGCAGTTAATAAAGAGCTGAAGGATTTTATCTGGGAAGGGAAGGTGGCAACAGTCAAGTGGGGTAAGCTCATCCTTCCAACAAAACAGAGTGGTTTTGGATTACCCAATTTGAAGGGGTATTTCTGAACTACACTGTTACAGCTCCTGTACACAAGTACAAGTAGAAAGCTATAATTCAAAGTGGAAATGGAAGATAATGAAATGGGGAAGCTGAAGAAACAAGGAGAGAGGAGAGAAAGGGATTTTCGATGCAGATCCTTAAGGAGAATAACAATAACTATACAGAATATTACATTTATAAAGTAACAAAGCATTCTAAGAACTAAGCCAGCATGAGAACAGAAAAGGAGAGTCTGGCGATAGGGATGACTGCAATTAGGGATACAGACAATAGCCAAGAAGGGGCTGGAATTTACTGTAGAAAACTGGCAAAGGAACCAATGTATTGGGGGCAAATAATTAGACAGGGAAATGTAATAGAATGGAAAGAAGCCAAGAATTTATTTGGATTGCAGGCTACAGATGGCCTTCCCTACCAAGGATTGATTTCAGAGTATAGGCAAAGAGAAAGGAATAGGGGGATCCTAAGCAAAAGACCAGCACTGTTAAGAGTTTTAATATAATCTAGAACAGAAGCTGCTGTTAAAAAAAGGGATAATTAGTACAACATATAAAATATTGCATGATAATGATAATCAATCAGAAGAGGTCAGAAAGGATGGGGAAGAGAGACTGGATAAGCAATTCATAAAGAAACAATGGGGGATATATGTATGACTCCCAAATATGCAACAAAGTCTGACGATTAAAGATCTTTGCTTGGAAGTGTTTACATAGGTATTTTTATACCCCAAATAGACTCCAAAGAATTTTTCCTCAGGAAAACTGCAAATGTTGGAAGTGTGATGGGGAAGAAAGAGGTAATTGGGAACATAAGTATAATGAGTTGCCAGACTTCTATAATTCCCTGCAGACTAATCTATCAGAAATACTGGGTGAGCAAGCTGGTATAACTAAGGAAATGATTTTTTTGATCTATGGAAATCGAAGTCTAAACCAACTGCACTAGAAGTAGTGAATACAATAACAGAAATAAAACTGGAATGAGATGTCTAGAAAAGATTAGGAGCAAATTACATAAAAAAATGGGCATTGTGGGAGCAATAGATGCAAAGTAACAATTTTGAGACGGAATTAGGTTTAAAAGAAGGCAATATTTGAATGAGCTATGTAATGTTTGACAATGACTGGACAGATGTATAATGTTTGCAACTAAAAATATGCCAATATGGTTTGTTTACATTTCTATACATGCATGAGTGCCTATGTCAGAAGTGATAATTTAATAAAGGTTTCTTGCTTTAAAAAAATAATCTTAAGTATTGAATCATTTTTTTTCAATCCTTGCATTTCATACCCTTTAATTTTTCTCCCCTAACTCTGTATAGATGCTCTGCAAAGACTTGTGTTAAGGTCTTAGTATTTCATACATTTCATTATCCAGAACAAATGCATTAATAAGAAACATTACCACTAGATTAATCAACCCCAATACCTTTGCACTTTTAATAAACACCACCCCCTTTACCAGCTTCAACATCGGAACCCGTATTACTGAATACACAATCTGAAATATTTATTTTTTTACTGAAAACATACACATTAATCCCCCTATATCCTGAGCATCCTACTATTACTAAATTTAACAAGCAGGCTTTCTTTTTATTAAAAAAAAAAAAAATTCAGGTTATTCCATCAGCTTGTAAAATTTTCCATAACTGGTCATGCATAACATTATCACACAATTTTGTTACAGCTCTCAGCATAATTTTATTGTAGTCTGCAATGTATATTATTTCATCTACCCCTTCCTTTAGAAATGCCCTTATTTCTACAAAAATGTCCTGTAGCACTCTTTCATAATAATCCGATAATCAGTATTATTTAATGTAATTAGTCTTCAATTCTTTACATCTACTTTTTCTTCCCCTTTCCATATAAACCTTACTGCTCCTTTACATATCTGTTCATTAGTAATTCTTCATTACTTCCATTCACTTAAAATATTAACTGTTTCTAAGCTTCATAAATATCCTTACAGAACCTGCAATCCAATTAATTCAAGTCAGAATCAGACTTTTCCTGCTCTTACCTATTTCATAGGTAGCTACTAGGCTATTGGCCCTAGGGCCTATATAAGCCTTGCCAAACGGTACCCTGGCTTTCGCCACCCAAGAAAATAATTTTTCTGTGCCCCTATCAAGCAGAGCCACAGAAGTGATCCCCGGGGTGAATTTCCTATCTCCCATCCAATCATCAGGATTTCTCTTGAAGAGTGCTAATGAGGAGCTTTGTTTGATATAGATAGGTAATTTGTTCCAGAGTATGGAAGTCTCTGGGACAGGAATCTATCCCTCCAGCATGTTCTGTTTATTGTGGTGACAAGGTTTAGGTCCATATAGCGTGTAGCTTGGAGGGATTGGGATTTCTTTACGTGGAGCATGTCCAACAGCTCTGGGTTTGACATAGCTTTGGTATGTTAGGCAGAGATCACCTCTGAGTACGTGATATGCGACAGAGTAAAGCTGGAGGTTTTTAGACTGTCTGCATAGGGCATCTGTTTGGGGCCGGTAATCCTCTTTGTGAGGTATTTCTCTGGCCTTTCCAGTTGTTGTAGATGTCTTGTGAGGTACATACCAAAAGGGGCATTTTACTCTATAATGGATCTAATGAGTGATGAGTAGAGGGGAACAATGACCTTTTTTTCCCTGGATGAGAAACCTTTTGTGATGAGGTGTGCCACGTAGAAGGATTTCCTGACTATTGTGGCGATGTGATTATCAAAGGCGAGAGTACTGTCCACCTGTGTCCCAAGGTCTCTTATCACACTTTCAGTGTTACGTAGACTACCGCCTATGTGGTAGTTCATGGGTACAGAGTTTTTACCAAAAGGGATGACAATGCACACTTTTGCATTGAGCTAGAGGCCATGGCTTTGACACCAGGCATCTGTCTCAGTGAGGCCCTTTTGTAGGATGTCCACATCATTAGGAGTTTTGATTATGGCTCCTAGTTTGCAGTCATCTGTGAAATTTGTTAGCCAAAGACCTTCTGTGTTAGCCTGTACTTCACAGAAGTAGATACCAAACAGGACAGGACCTAGGACTGAACCCTGTGGTACTCCACTTGTCACTGGTCTGAAGTTGGATTTAGAGTCTGCTACTTTCACAGTGTGGGTTTTGTCAGTGAACCAGTTAGCAACCCATCTTGTGGCATAGGGATTTATACCTAGTTTAGTGAGTTTATCTATAATTCCAGAGAGGGGGATGGTGTTGAAAGTCTTGGTGAGATCTAGATAGGCTGTGTGAACCACCTTACCCTCATCTATGGCTTTGGTGACCGCTTCAAAGAAGTCTATCAGGTTTAGGAGACATGACCTGCCTTTTAAAAACCCGAACTGGGTAGGGTCCAGAGTTTGGAGATTACCAATGTCATTGTTTATAAGTTCCATGATGATACGCTCCACAGCCTTGTTCCCGGGGTCCGTGGTGGCTTCTCCTTTGTGGATTGGGATAACTGTTACGGTGTGCCATTCAGTGGGTACAAAGTCTGAGGTGAGGTTATGACTGAACATGGTACTTATGTGGGGTGCCAGTTCATTTTGTAGTTCATGTAGAACGCAGCCTGGGATGTTGTCAGGTCCCATGGATGCTGTGTTCTTGGCTTTGGAGTGTGTGTTTTTTACCTGTGCAGCCCTGTTTACAAGAACTTTGCATTCTTCCAGTATAGAGATGGGCTGTTTAGGGGATGAGAGAGGGGTAAAGTTAGCACTGAACCTATCTGCCAGGATTTTGACAATATCAGTTGGTTCTGTATATTTAGTGCCATTGTGGTGTAACCCCGAGCAGATCTGAGTGTTGCCATTGAGATTCTTGACATAGCTATAGAATGCTTTGTGGTTGTCTTTAGAATCCGTGGCGATTTTGTTTTCGTAACTAGCTTTGGAGGATTTTATGAGGGATCTTAGCTTCTTACTGAGGCTGACCATGGAGTTCCTCCAATCATGGGATTTTACTCTTTTTTGAAACAGTTTTATTCTTCTGTTGTAGAGTTTGTTTATAGCAGGGGAACACCAGAAAGATTGGCTTCTTTTTTGGAGGATAGCATCTTGGTTCTGTCAGGGATTGCACAATCCATGCACTCATGTAAGTGCTTATAAAGTGCAATTGTATAGGATTCAGCAGTCATACCTCTATTGTCCATCAGCATGGGTGTCGTGAAGTTTGCCACTTCTGTCTTAAGAAGCGTGAAGTTGGCTTTGGAGAAATTTTTTACGGTGGTTTCCCTAATGGGGGGTGGGGGAGGGATGTAGATGTCTAGGGTGATTTGCTTGTGGTCGAATTTGACAAACGAGGAAATGATCTCTGGTGTGGAACACCAGTTGCCCATGTTGGTAATGACCAGGTCTAGGATATTGCTACCCCTGGTGGGGGTGTGGATAAGTTGATCCAAGGCACTGGAATTTATGAATTCCAGAAAACATTGAGCACATGAGTTGGTACATGAGTTTTCCCAGTTAATGGTGGGGTAGTTGAAATCGTCCATTATTAGGGTGCTAGGTTGTACCCTAATATTTTCCAGTGTATTAAGAAATGAGGAGTGGGAATCCTGGGGCATGGTGGGGGCTCTGTAGCAAGCCTGGAGGTGTGGATATCCTTAATGAATATGGACATGCGTCCGCCTTTAGTGCTTTGGTCCAGGTAAGGTGGCCAAAAGGTGTGGTATGAATTATAGCCTGGTAATGCAGGGGTGCTCTCTGGAGCCTTGAACCAGGTCTCTGTCACTGCACAGATGTTGATGTTCTCCATTTTAAGGAGCGCTTCGAGTGAGTGCATTTTGAGCTTTAGACTTCTAGCATTAAGTAGCATTACTCTCAGATTTTGCTTGCTTGTACCTGTTACGGTGGTGAATTTGTCATTCGAATCTTGCCTAAAAAAGGCATTATAGGGGTGGCAAGAGCCTTAGCCAGTATTCGGAATCCCAAGGGCGACAGGTGCAGGCCAATCTCTAGCAAAGCATCGTGGTTTGTCGATCATGTCATCCCAGGCAGACAGATACTGTATCCCTTTAGAACGACACCAGAAGCTTAGCCGATTGTTGAAGTCAATCATTTTGTCCTTGTACTGTGGTATCATTCTGGGTGATGGCAGGATGCTACTCAGGACTAGGGTCATATCTGCCTGGGCTACAAGATTGGAAAGCTCCTCCATGTCTCTTTTCAAGAGACTATTTAACTTCTGCACTATTAAATCTATTATTCTTCCAGTTATTTTATGTTTAGATCATATTCTATTATTTTTGCTTCATCTTCATATATATTCTTAACATAACCCACCATTATTTGCATAATCTCTTCCTATTTATATTTTTTCCTGCCTTGCACCATCTATTATAGGGTTTATATTATATGTTCAAAGTTTAAAATCTTCAAACGTTAAATAATCGAATTTAAATGTTCAAAGTTTCAAACATCAAACATATAATAAAAAAACCCCAAAACAAACGGAACTTACCTGACTAGTGTAGGTAGGGGGGGCAAGGCCCCCTGCACCTCTACACCCCTGGCTCTTTAAATATACCAACTCTGAGACCGCACTATAATGCTGTAAAGGCAAGATTTCCCTTACTGCACTGTAGTGCGGTCTCGGAGTTGGTATATTTAAAGAGTGGGAGGTGCAGGGGGTCTTGCCCCCTGCCTACAGCCATTAGTTTTGGGTTTTTATTTCTTTTTTTACATATGTTTGAAGTTTTATAACTTCGAACATTTAAATTCGATATTGTCTCCTACTCTTCAGAATACATGAATTTCTTCATTCAAAAAAACAAATGCCCTCCTTTAGTTCTTTTGCCAGATTCTGGTATTTATTTTTATTCTCTCTTACATGTTGCTTCTCTACTTGGGGGGGTGTATATATATATACATATATATATATATATATATATATATATATATTTACTATTGTTTGTGCGAACTACATTCTGTCGGCAGCAGGTGTGCCGAACATCAGAATGTCGAGCGCACAAACAATAGTTGATGAGATAAGTCAAAGACACTTATGCGAATGCACTACTGCATTCGCATAAGTGTAATTCGGCTACCTGCACAGAGATCACAGTACAGTGGGGATTGGAAATTCATCCATATCCCCATTGTAGTGTGATCTCGGAGTTATAATATATAAGTAGAGGGGGGTGTGGGGGGTGCAGGGGGGCTTGCCCCCCCCCCTGCAAAACCGTGCTATGTCATATAGGAGTCTGATTTACACCAGCTCCTATACGGCTGTCATGTGCTGGTTTCGACAACAATGTCGAATCAAATGTGTCGTTCATTTGGTTTGACATTGTCACTGCTCATTTTTTACATTTTCAGTGTTACTATTCATTGATTCGAATGGCAAGTGTTTTGCCGTTTGAAGAAAAAATAGTAAAACATATTATATATATATATATATATATATATATATATATTTTTTTTTTTTAACCATCTTAACTACTGACCCATTCAATAATTATAAAAGCAGCCTTAATGCAAGATGATCTTTCCATAAATGCATTATTTCCTGCCCTAACTCTTGTTTTCCTGTAAGCTTTTTAATAACCTTAGCTTATTTTATTCCTTCTTTTCCCCAATATTTACCCATACTGCCAAATGGTTAAAAAAATAAAAAGTACAGTTTTGTACCTACCATAAATGTAGATGTTCGAAGATCCACATTGCTGCAGTCCTTACATATGGGTAGTCCGCTGTCCTCGGTCGGCCCGAATACCAAAGTATTAGGCTGACGTCGGTCAAGGCGCTTAAAACTGACATCAGGACGTCAGGGTACAAAAGCACATGACCGACGTCATTTCCTCAGTCTTTTCTTGCCCCAGATGTCAGAAGGCCCTAACAAGACAGGCCAAAGCCAAAAACCAGCAAAACCCAACCAAACAACCGTGCACTAACCATATTTACAATATGTACAACACAAACCACACCACCACCTTCAACAACAGAGGGGAAGGAGGGAGGGTAAATTGGACTGCAGCAATGTGGATCTTCGAACATCTACATTTATGGTAGGTACAAAACTGTACTATGTTCTTCATCTCACATTGCTGCAGTCCTTACATATGGGTAGAATCCCAAAGCAGAGGTAAGGGAGGATGGCAAAACTATAAAGCATTAGGAGCTGCCAACATGCCTTGTAAAATTGCAGTTGCAAACCCAGCCCTAGATTTAGAGTAAAGTGGAAGGTGGTAATGCTTAGAGAAAGTATGCACTGAACTCCAAGTAGCTGCTTCCAAAATATCTTTAGTAGCCACCCCTTAAAAGCTGTAGAAGTGGCAGTAGCCGTAGTGGAATGAGGCCTAATCCCAGGTGGAATCTCCTTACCATGATGGGAATAACAGAAAGCAATACAAAACCAATCCACTTAGAAATAGTTTGTTTTGAAACAGGTTTGCCCTGAGAACCCAAAGCAAAAGAAACAAACAACTGCTGAGACTGCCTGAACCCTTTAGTTCTGCTCAAATAATATCGCAACTGTCTGTGAATATCCAAAGTGTGCAAAATCTTTTCCCCTTTATTTTGGGGGTTTGCATAAAAGTAGGCAAATGAATAGTTTGGTTTAAAGCCACACTAGAAACCACTTTAGGCATAAAAGAAGGGTTAGTACGCAAAGACACCCTATCCTTGTGGAAAATTAAGAAAGGCTCAACTGCCATAAGGGCCTGTAATTCAGAAACCCTTCTCGCAGAGGTAATGGCCAACAAAAAAGCAGTCTTCCAAGATAAATATTTCAACTCTGCCGATGCTGCAGGCTCAAAAGGTTGTAGAGTGAGCTTCTCCAACACAAAATTGAGATCCCAAGCAGGAGTAGGAGCTCTACGTGGGGGTCTTATATTCTTTGCCCCTCTAAGGAATTGCTTAAACAAAGGCTGAGAAAATAATGGTGGGTCACAGTCATAGTGAGCAGAGATTGCTGCAGCATGAACCTTTATAGAGAAGAAGGACAAACCTTTGTCCAATAACTCAGTAAGGTATTGAAGCGCCACACTTAAATTAGGTTTAGAAACATCAAAGTCCTTTGCTGTACTCCAAAATAAAAATCTCCTCCATTTATCTGCGTAAACTTTCCTTGTACTAGGCCTTCTGGCCTCCAAAATAACATTCAAAACTTGTTGTGGAAGCTGAGACCCTCCAGGGTTTAAACCAGAATATGCCAGGCTGTCAGATGTAGAGAATGAAGTTTCACATTGAGTAAATGACCGTTCTCCTGAGACAGCAGGTGAGGAATCGAAGGCAAAGGCCATGGAGGCTCCTGTACCAGACTTCTCAGTAATGGGTACCAGTGCTGTCGAGGCCAATCTGGAGCTATTAAAATCATGTTTGGCTTGTCCTGTCTGACCTTCAGCAGTACCTTTGGGAGGAGAGGCAGAGGTGGAAAGGCATACACGTGAAGATTGCTCCAATTGAATGAGAGAGCATCCACTTTCCAAGCTGAGGGATGAAACCTTTTGTGCAAAACTTTGGCAGCTGGTAATTTAGTGGAGAAGCGAACAGATCTATGTCTGGAGTTCCCCATAACACTGTCAACCTCTGGAATACATGAGGATCCAATTTCCACTCGTGGGGATCCATAATTTGTCTGCTCAACACATCTGCTAAGGAGTTCTGTGCTCCTGGCAGAAACCTTGCCTGAAGATTTAGCTGTAAACTGAGAGCAGTCTCCCACAAAATCATTGCTTGTCTGCATAGAGGATAAGAATGCGTTCCCCCTTGCTTGTTGATGTACCACATGACAGTTGTGTTGTCTGTTTGAATCAACACCTGCCCTGGAAGAAGTAAATCCTTGAAAGCTATCAATGCAAATTGGACTGCTAACATCTCCTTCAAGTTGATATGTAGATGTTGAAGTCTGGCAGGCCACGTGTCTTGTATCCATTTTCCATTTAGATGAGCTCCCAAGCTTTGTCTGAGGCATCTGTCGTTAAAATCTGACTCGCCTCTGGCCGGGTCACAGAGAGTCCCTTGTTTAGGTGACATTCCTGAGCCCACCACAAAAATTCCTTTTGAATGCAAGGTATTATTTGAATGACAGTGTCCAAATCTTGGCAGTGCTGTGTCCATACATTCTTGAGATACCATTGTAGCTTCCTCATATGCAGTTTGGCATTGGGAAGTACCAGAATACAAGATGCCATGAACCCCAAGGCTTGAAGGACTGTCCTTGCAGTCAGCCTGGACTGATGAGACAACTGGTGGAAGTAAAGAGAAAGATTCTTTTGTTTGTCCGGGGTCAAAAAGGCCATCTGGGATGCTGTATTCAGTCTCACACCCAGAAAGCACATGTCCTGAGAGGGTACTAGACTGGACTTTATTTCGTTCACAGAATACCCCAGGCATCTTAACACTGCCATCACATACTGTAAATGATGAAGAAGTCCGTCCTTTTCTTGGGCCAGTATCAGGCAATCGTCCAAATAAGGATAGATCTGTATTCCTCTTAGCCTGAAGAAAGCTACCACTGGAGCCAGAACCTTCGTGGAACACTCTGGGCGCAGTAGATAAGCCAAAGGGCAATGCAGAGAACTGATAATGTGAAGTCCCAGCCCGAAAACGCAGATACTTCCTGCAACTGGGCCTGATAGGAACATGAAGGTAAGCCTCTTTGAGATCCAGAGTCACCATCCAGTGATCTTTGCCCAGCAGAGGTAAAAGCTGTTGTAACGTTAACATTTTGAACTTGGGAATGTCCAGATATGTGTTGAGGATGGATAAATCCAAAATTGGTCTCCACGTGTTCCCTTTCTTTGGTACTAGAAACAGGCGAGAATAAAATCCTAGGCCCACTTCTGGCAGAGGAACCATTTGTATGGCCCCTATTAGAAGTAGTAAAGAAATTTGCTTGCGAGCCTCTAGTCTTTGCTGAGGAGGAACGTCCGGCATGCCTTTGAAAGGAGGCAAGGTATGGAAATAAAACTTGTAACCCTGGTGTATGATATCCAATACCCATTTGTCTTGGGTAATCAACATCCAATTTTCCTTGAAGAGTGCTAACCTTCCTCCCAAAGGTGCTGCCAGGCAAGAAGGATCTGGCAGCTGAAAAGTAGGTCATTGGGCCTGTTTACGAAAGGACTGGCCCCTGCCCTCACCAAGATTGTGCAGGTGAACTCCCTGTTCTAGGCCTGAAAGAACTCTGAGCTCTGCCCCTACCACGTCTAGATCTACCCCTAGACTGAGAATCATAAGGATACGTCCACCCCTTAGCAGGCCAATTCCTACTAAACTTTGGAGGCTGAACTTGCAAAAAATCCTTAACAGCCTGCATAGACTTAGCCTTGTCTTCCATTTTCTTCAAGACTGATTCCACAGGTGAACCAAACAACACATCAGACTGCAAAGGAGCATCCAAAATCCTTGTCTTAACATGGTCAGATAAATTCTGATCCTTTAACCAGGCGTGCCTGCGAAGAACTGAGCCAGTGGCAGCCACCCTAGACGAGGCCTGCACAGCATCAAAACCACACTGTAATGAATGCTTACCCACTTGTTCAGAGACATGCACCAAATCTTGCAACTCTTTACACTCAATGCCTTCCGCCAGAGCATCCACCTTAGACTTCAATTGAGAAAGAAGAAAGTTTTGATATTTCAACATATGAAACTGGCAATTCAAAGCCCTCATAGCTAAGGTAGAAGATGTATAGACCTTCTTTCCCCATCTATCCAAAGCTCTGGCTTCTTTATCTAGAGGAACCGGATTTTTTACAACAGAGGCCTTGACACCCTTAGGTCCCTAACTAATAGTTTCTGGGTCCGCCCTAGGAGTCTTATAAAGATATTTATGAGCCTCAGGCACCCTGTAATACCTATCCGGTTTAACAGGAGCAGGAGGCAGAGAATCAGGATTAAGTGAAGCCTCTGCAAACACATCTTCCACAACATCCAGAACAGGAGGTATAGCCAAGGGCCTATGCTGGGGTAACAGCAAAACTCCCTAAGCCTTTTCCTAGAATCAGAGAAGTCCTGACCTTCCCACTTAAAATGTTCCCTCATAGAATGAAGTGTCTCTGAAAAAGAAAAATCCTCTGGAGGAGAAGCAGAAGGAGTGGAATCATCTGCATCAGAATCAGAATAAGGAGAATACTCCTGCAAGTCTTCAGCTGAAGACTCTGAAATATCCGAAGCTTGCTCAAAACTTCCCAACTCTGGCTCCACCCTAGGCCTCTTATCAGGAGGGGGCATAGAACCTCTAATCAGAGTAATTAAATCTTCTGCCATTTTAAGCATGTGCTTCTTAGGCACAGACCCTGCTGAACTAGGAGTGACACCAACAGAAGCTGGAACTGGCCTGCCTCTGGGAGAAGCCTTGGAAACAGAAGGAGAAGGCCTAACCACCCTAGGAAGGGAGGGGAGTACAGTAACTTGGGAAGCCCCTTCAGCCTGACCTGCCTCCTGAGAGACCACCTCCTGCAAAATCAAAGTCTCCCCCTGAGACTCCAGAGAAGTTCTGTCGGAACCACCGGTTCCACTGAAGCCTCTAAAGAACCGGCGTCCGAACGGACGACTCATCTTGCCTGGGTTTAACTGTTTTGTCTTTGCGCTTCAAGAGAAGCGGCCGGAGAATCCGACGGCATATTATAATTGCACCGCTTCCCAAAGACCAGCCTAGCACAATCCAACCTTCGCTAATAGTGCTTATTGAACCTAGCACAAAAGTGACACCCAACAACGCCGTGCTCAGGCCCCAAACAAGGAATACACAAAGAATGATAATCCCTATGCGGTATCTGTTTCCCACAAGAAATACAGTTATTCACTTTTTCTGACATCCGGTAAAACACTGAGGCAAGAAAAAACCAAAATAATCCCCAACGGGGTACTTAGCCAACTTGGATTCGGTCTGAAACTCCGAATTCGAAAAATTTCAGAACGCCGAACGGCACTTGCAACGCTGCTTCTGCATCGGACCATGCGGCAAAAAAGACTGAGGAAATGACGTCGGTCATGCGCTTTTGTACCCTGACGTCCTGATGTCAGTTTTAAGCGCCTTGACCGACGTCAGCCTAATACTTTGGTATTCGGGCCGACCGAGGACAGCGGACTACCCATATGTAAGGACTGCAGCAATTTGAGATGAAGAACATCTGTTATTTTAGAGAAGTGCTTTTATTCTTTTGCAAATCTTCTGACATTTATTTCTCTGTTCTACATGGCACTCTAAAATATGTACATGATCTTTCTAACAAGCCTTAGCTGCCCACATTTCAACAATTATTGACACTTCCCAACATCACACAAAACTTTTTTTTACTACGAATGAAAAGAAATCACCTAATAATTAAACTAATATTTATCAATACACAAGGCTTAACATCAACCAGTTGCTTCCTATTTTTTACTGATGCACAACTAGAAATCCCAATAATCCTTAAAACTTTACCATTACTCCTCACATTAACCTCAGATACCCTCCCTGCCTTAACCGGTATGTAGTATCTCTACAGTAGAATGTTTAAATAAAATGGCTACAAGTGAACACAAATCTGAACCTGGATTCCACAATATATTTCCATACATGTATTTTTCGCATTTGCATTCTTATACCTTCTTAGACAAACCTAGTAACCAATAGCAGTACATCTGTACCAAACCATACAAACCCCTCTGTAATGTACAATCCTTTTGCAAGATTTTACATTTACCAATACTAATTCAGCATTATTCTTTAAAATTTGGGCAAAAGATTTTTCTAAATTTTCTTCCTGTGTTATTCCACCTTGTTATCCTTCAACCATTCTTCTTAATCTACATCTAATAATTCAGGCATATTTTTATATACCTAACTTTTCTGTGCAAGTTAATTCAGTTTATTTTTCTTTCAGTCATCACTTGCATGCTCTCTTCATTTTGTCTTCCTGTTTCATTACTTTCACCACTTGCAGCATCTTTCTTATATTTTTAATTTCACTGAGAGAAGGGTCACCATACACTTCCTCACCTATTACATTATTCTCTTCCTAGTCTTCACATTCAAAACACAAATGGCCCACCTTGTAACATTTCAAGCATTCTATTTTACATTCTGCTGAATTATGCCATTTTACCCCTTACTTCTTGCATCATCTTTCCTACATTCATTTATTAAAAGACTATCAACTACACAGAGAGGACATGCTTTATGCTGACCCCAAAACACCAATACCCCCTTCACCCATTAACGAAACTATCACTTGGCAAATTACTGTTACTTTCTTCCAATTTTTAAAAATATTTCACTTTCCCATTTCCCCATCCAAATACTGCAATGATAGCTCACTTTATTTACTCTGCCATCTACAGTATCAACCTCTTCTATTAGGTCTGCACAAAACTGAACACATTATTTTCTTCTTAAGCTGTACATTCTGCCCTGTAAAGATAAAATCATGAAAAGGGTAACAATCTGTATTACTTTCATGTGTTCTCAAAAACATTTCAATTAGTACAAATGATTAAAAAGTTAAATCACAGAATTGGTCTTACATAACACATGCCTTCAGTCCCAAATAGACTACTAAACAGTCCCAAAAAAATCTCTTTCAACTGAACAGTTTTTTTTAGTCGTTACCACAGTTTTTTTATTTGTTACCAACTGAGAAGTCTGTTTTTCATTTGATGCAGTAACCTCTGTCAAAGACATTTAATTAAAAATAGCTCTGCCCCTCTTCACAGACTCCTTTCAGCTGCCTTTAAAACAGGAAGGTGATGATGATGGAAAAAGATTAGGGTAACGTCTCTGGTATCCTTGTCAAATTTATGCTAGTCAGTATGAATATCACTTCTGATCTTCCTTGAAAACAGGCCACTGGCCTGGTTGTACACATCAAGTCAACAAACGAAAAGTAAATCAATAAATAAACAGCACTTGTGAATTAGACTACAACACTCAAACAGGGTACTTCTCCTTTCAATTATTTCTAGTTATAGGTCTGGACCAACGGTGGACAGCGATGCACTTTTATGATGCAAAGATGAAGCAAGCCAAGAAAGAACTGAAGACTGTGCAGGTTAATTACACCTACATACCAGGTGCATGAAAATATCCAAGGTAAGGTGATTTCAATCCTGTCATGGAAAAAAGGTGCTCACTTTCCTCAGCCAGTGGCAGAGATCTCTACTATACTAACTGCCAACAGTGAGCCACGACATCATCCGAGATATCCTGGCTGAAAAACTAAGAAAGGAGTATGTACCGCTGTATGTCTGGTAAAAGAGGAAGAAAAGGGAAGAGAAATGCTTCAATGAACTTTAATAAAGGCCTCCATCATGTTTTGATAGGTGTATACTAGGCTAAAGACCACTAGAGCTCTTATAAGCCTAGTTGTGGAACCCAAATGTGACCACAAATGTGACTTATAGAGGGAGTGATTTACTGACTGCCTCTGTTGATCAGAGACACAGGAGCCAGACCAGGGGTGAATTTCTGATTACCCATCCAATAGTCCCAAGTTCCGCTTAAAGAGGAATAGGGAGGAACTCTGCACATGGGTGGGGAGCCTGTTCCAGACGATGGAAAATCTTTAACATCTCTCTCTCTCCAACACGTCCGATTTATGTCGCAAACAAACTTTAGGTCTTTTTTCCAGTAGTTATGATCCTGCTTGTTTTGTGGACGTGCACAAGGTTCATCAAATCAGGGTCTAGGGATGGCTTGTATGCCACGCAAAGAAGGCCTCTCAGAAGTCTGTATGATACTGAATAAAGAGAGGCTTTGAGGCGATCAGCATAGGACATTGTGATTACTCTGTATTCTTTTTGTAATGAACCTTTGTGGACATTCCAATTGTTGCATGTGTCTGGTCAGGTACATACCGAAGGGGGCATTATATTTTGTGTGCCTAATGAGGGCTGAGTACAGTGGCATGATGACCTCTCTGGACATAGATGTCATGCCCGTGCATATGAGTTGAGCAACACTGAAGGATTTTTTTTTATTACCTTAGACCCATGTTGTTCAAAGGCTAGGTTACTATTTACATGAGTTCTCAGATTCCTGACTGGTGAATCAGCTTTTAATGTTTTTTTATTACATAGTTACCTCAGGTGGCTGACTTCCCAAAAGGTACTATAATGCATTTCTTGGTACCGAGTTTTAAGCTATGATTGTCACACAGCATTTGTCTGTATTAGACCTTACTGAAGGGTGTTCTCATCTTGGGGGATTTAATAACTGCTCCCAGTTTGCAATCATATGCAAACTTGGTTAGCCAGAGGCTTTTGACACTGGCTTTGACATCCGAAAAATAGATGCCAAAGAGGAGGGGGCCTAGCACTGAGCTCTTGGGGGATTCCACTGCTGACCGGCCTCTTTGTGGAGATGGCCTAACTGAATCTAACCTCCTGGGTCCCATCAGTGAGCCAGCTAGCTATCTACAGTGTTATAAAGCAACTTATACCTAGTTCCGTAAGTTTGTTAATACCGGAGTGGGGTTCATAGGTTCATACTAGGCTATCTGCCCACGGGCATTTATAAGCCTAGCCCAGAGTTTTTGTGGCTTTCGCCACCCCTTTAGTTTGAAGAAAACTATGCCCATTATTTTGCTGTGCCTCTGTCAAGCAGAGACACTGAGGTAATCCCTGGGGTATATCTGCGATCTCCCATCCATTGGTCAAGATTTCTCTTGAACACGGCCAGCGAAGTGCTCTGCCTCACATGTACCGGGATTTTGTTCCACAGCATAGGGAGTCTGTGGGTGATGAATCTGTCCCTCCAGCACGTCCTATTAATAACCGTGTCAAGGTTTAAGTCTCCCGCCCTTGTAGTTCTGAGGGATCTAGATTTTTTGAGGTGAAACATGTTCATCAAATCTGGGTTTGACATGGCCTTGTATGTCAGGCACAGGTCACCTCTGAGCAAGCGGTAAGCGACTGAATAGAGCTGAAGTTCTTTCAGTCGGGCAGCATAAGACATATTTTTGAGACCCTTTATCCTTTTGGTGAGGAACTTTTGGGGCCTTTCCAGCTGCTGCAGGTGTCGGGTCAGATACATTCCGAATGGGGCATTGTACTCAATCATTGGTCTGATGAGTGATGAGTACAGGGGGATGATGACCTCCCTTGATCTAGATATGAATCCCTTCATGATCAGGTGGGCAATGTAGAAGGTCTTCCTAACTACTTTAGCAACGTGAGTGTCAAATGAAAGGTTACTGTCAACCTGGGTCCCCAGATCCCTGATAACTTCTTCTGTGCTCAGTGGATTGCCACCTATATGGTAGCTAGGGGTAACCTTGTTTTTCCCGAAGGGTATGACTATGCATTTCTTGGCGTTTAACTTTAGGCCATGGCTCTGGCACCAGTTATCCGTTTCTGTGAGACCCTTCTGAAGGATATCTGTGTCAGATATGTTTTCGACTATGGCGCCCAGTTTGCAGTCATCTGCAAACTTTGTCAGCCATAACCCTCCTGTGTTTGCTTGTACTTCAGAAAAGTAGATGCCGAACAAGAGTGGGCCCAGGACTGAGCCCTGTGGGACCCCACTTGTGACAGGCTTTGAGTCTGACATGGCACCAGCAACTCTGACCCTGTGGGTTCTGTCACTTAGCCAGTTTGCAACCCATCTTGTGATGTATGGGTTTACATTTAAGCTGATGAGTTTTTCAACGATACCTGAGTGGAGTATTGTGTCGAAAGCCTTTGCTAGGTCAAGGTAGGCTGTATGGACTGCCTTTCCCTCATCAATGGCCTTGGTGACTGTTTCGAAAAAGTCGACCAAGTTTAAAAGGCATGATCTGCCTTTGACAAAGCCAAACTGGGTTGGATCCAAAGCCTGCAAGTTCCCTATGTCTTTATTTATGAGTTCCATTATGATCCTCTCCATGGCTTTGCAGATCAGGCTTGTCAAGCTGATTGGATGGTAATTTCCAGGGTCGGTGGAGGCACCGCCTTTGTGAAGTGGGACCACAGTTGCCGTGCGTCACTCCTTGGGTACGTATCCTGAGGTGAGGCTAAGATTAAACAGCTGTCCTAGCTGCGGGTTTAATTCCTCCTTGAGTTCGTGGAGCACACAGCCGGGGACACCATCCGGTCCCACGGATGCTGTGTTTTTCGCCTTAGAGAGAGCAGTTCTCACCTGGGCGTTAGAGATGTTTGGGGGGGCTACAATCCTCTGGTACAGATATCTCTCCTTTTGGGAGAAGTTTGCACTGAACCTGTCAGCCAGTATATTGGCAATGTCTGTAGGTTCAGTAATTTTCACATCATTTTGAACTAATTCTGAGCATATCTGGGAGTTTCCTCCCAGGTTTCTAACATAGCTAAAGAAGGCCTTATGATTGTCTTTGGAGTCCTTAGCGATTTTTCTCTCAAAATTTGCCTTGGATGATTTTATGAGAGCGCTTAGTTTTTTTACTTATAATGATCAAAGGTGTCTTACCTTTTAAGGATTTTGCTCTATCTTGTAGTAGCTTTCTCCTTTTGTTGTAGAGATTGTTTATGGCTGGGGTCCACCAGACTGGACGCTTGCCTTTGGTACAAAGAGTCTTTGTTTTGTTTGGGATTGCCTGATCCATGCAGTCCTGTAGGTGCTGGTAGAAGGCATTTGTAAGTGATTCAGCGGCTTGAGTAATGTTTACCGCCAGCTCGGGGGCCTTAAAAGAGACCACACTAGTCTTTAGAAGTGTGAAGTCGGCTTTTGAGAAGTTCTTCACTGTGGTCTTTTTTATCTCAGGTGGGGGCGGGATGAGGACCTCCAGTGAGATTAGTTTATGATCTGATCTCACCAGTGAGGGGTGTACTTCCGGTGTTGAACATTGTGATCCCATGTTCGTGATGATGAGGTCAAGTATGTTTTCACCTCTTGTGGGGATGGTGACTAGTTGTTCCATGGCATTTGAGTTTATGAACTCCAGGAACCTTTGGGCTAGAGTGTTTGGGCTTGAGTAGTGATCCCAGTCTATATTAGGGTAGATGAAGTCACCTAGTATGATGGTGTTTAGAGATACATTTATCCCCTCCAGTGTTTTGAGGAAAGCTATGTGAGTTTCCTGGGTTTGAGAGGGTGGCCTGTAACATGCTACAAATTGCAGAGCAGTTTTGCCTATGGTTAATTGCACCTGAATGGTCTCTGATGCATCGTGTGTTGCCACCAACCTTGAGGTGTGGGTGTCCTTGATGAATATGGACACCCCCCCTCCTTTCTTGGTGTTGTCCGGATTTTGGGGCCGGAAAGCATGGTATGAGGTAAAACCTGATAGTGCTGGGGTGCTCTCAGGAGCCTTGAACCAGGTTTCAGTCACAGCACAGACATCGATGTTCTCCATACTGAGAAGGGCCTCGAAAAGCGTGCATCTTGAGGTTGAGACTTCTGGCATTGAGCAGCATTACCCTTAGTTTTTTTTCTTTTTTGTGTTCTAGGGTGGTAGGTTTAGAATTTGAGCCTTGCCTAAAAAAGGCACTATGGGGTGGCAAGAGCCTTTGCCAATATCCGGAAGCCCAGGGGTGACAGGTGCAAGCCATCCCTTGCGAAGCAGCGTGGCTTGTCCAGCATGTCATCCCAGGCAGACAGAGATTGGATCCCCTTTGAATGACACCAGAGTTTAAGCCAATTATTAAAGCTGATCATCTTATCTCTGTATTGTGGCATCATTCTTGGTGAAGGTAGGATACTGCTCAAGGTCAGGGTCATACCTGCCTGGGCTACATAATCAGAGAGCTCCTCAATGTCTCTTTTCATGTAGTCCAAGGAGGTACATCTCAGGTCGTTTACACCAGCGTGGACAATGACTGAGTTGTACTTGTACCTGCTGTTGAGAGACCTGAGTGCTTGCGTTATGTGGCGTTTTCTAGCGCCCAACAGGCAGCTTACTGTGACCTTCTCCTTACTCAATCTGGTGAGCGGGACGTCAGTGTGTCTGACTATGGAGTCACCAATGACGAGTGTGTCTGGCATTGTGTTTGGCCTTAAGGGCTGTGACTGTTTGGCACACTGACTGTGTGGTCTATGTGTTGCATGTGTTGTGTCCTGAAGTGGTAGTTGTTTGGGTGTCTGCTTTGGTGGCCTCTGCTGTTTTGGTAGATTTTTGATCAGAGCCTCCGAGTATGTCTTTGTGTGTTTATGTGTATGATTTGAAGTTGTGATAGTACTATGTGAGACTGGGTGTGTGGTGTGTGTGGTACCCTTCTCCTCCTGTCTGGTCTTGCCAGTCTTATGTTGAGAGAGCTCAGCCTCCAGTTTGGCTGTATACTTGCATCTCTCGCATGTACTTGTGTTTTGTGGGAGAAGGAGAGGGTTGTCTGTGTACATGAGGCAATTGTAACATTGCCTCAATATTCCCAGGTTCACCAGCTGAGTAGGAGAGGACACTAGCAACTGATCCCTCGACATGCTAGAAGGGATAGACAAAAAAACTTAAAAAAAAGACTCCGGGGGATGTGGGTGATCGAGAAAGGGGTTTTAGGCTGGTGGGGTACTATCTACAGTAAAAGTGCTATATCAAGATGAAAAGTACTGTAGGAGCAAGTGCTAGGCTTTACAGATAGAGAATAGTCTACTTGGGAATCAAGTAGAGATGAACTTTTTAGTTATAGGATACGCTGGTTAGATCAGTAGTACAGTTCAAGGAAGGCTGTTTTAAGGGAAAATTTGAAGAATGGACTTTAGGTAGCCCGAATAGTTTAACCTTGATTAACCGCCGCTGCTCTTGTGTGCTCCTGTGGCAACTCCGCGCTAAAGCGCGCTTTATAGCAGGGGGCTGGAAATGACCCAAAATGGCCAATGAATTACTAGTTGCTGTCTCTAACCACTCCTCTGAGGACAAACAGGCAGCTCAGTACTCCCCACTCTCACTGGTGAGTAAAGAAACTTCCCTCTGGCCACACAAGAAAATGGAGGAACACAGGAACCAAATACAAAGCCCAGGGATCAGCAAATCTGGTCTCTGGGACAGCTAGTTAGGAAAGCAGAAGTATTTTTTTGTTTTTTTTAGTTTTTTTGAACAAACAACAGAAAATACAGTAAATGCTTTGTTATTCGACTAAATTGCTATCAAAGGCTAGTACACTTGAGTGTATTAGCCTGTTTGTTAACTTTTAAGCAAAACTTTAGCCAAGAAGTGCAATCAACAATTTAAGCACAGAAAAACAGGAAAAACAGGTAATATAACAGCAAAATAAGCACAAACAGTGGTCGAAAAGCACAATTAATCGAAAACAGCAATAAAAAATGCTAAAAAATACTTATAATCAAGAAAGTCGCTTTGTATCAAATGCTTTAACCAGATCTAGGTAGGCAGTATGCGCTGTTTTTCATAAACTGCATTGGTGACCTTTTCAAAGCAGTCCACCAGATTCACCAAATTGTGGTGGATCCAAAGTCTGTAGGTCTGCTATGTCCTTGTTGATAATTTTTTTCCATGGCTTTGCAAACAGGACTACTCAAACTAATGGGTCTGCAGTTTCCAGGATCTGTTGAAGGTCCTCCCTTATGAAGGGTGATGACGATCACAGGCCTATATTCACGTGACACAAATTCTGTTTTAAGACAGCAATTAAATGACTCCATACGTCCTGATAAGTTGCATTTTAGACCATTCATGATGCTCACTGGGATGTTATAGGGGTCCACTGAGGTCATGTACTTGGCTTTAGTGAGTGCGGCCAGTGCATGCTCCCTAGTTAATAGTTGGAGGAGATTATGTTTGAGGGTATTTTTGGGGGGATGCTTGGAAGTGAGAGGGGGAGTAAAGTTCTATCTGAATTTGTCATCCAACAAGGTCACTATATCACCAGGCTCGGTGAATGTGGCACCATTAACCACCAGTTCAGCACGCTGCTGTATGCTGCCCTTGAGGTTTCTGACATAGCTGTAAGAAGGCTTTATAATGATCTTTCAGCTGGGAGACCATCTTAACCACAAGGTTGGCTTTGCTTGAGCTAATTAGTCCTCTTAGTTGTCCATTTACTTTGATGAGAGTTTTTATATTTATGGAAATGTTATGTTTACAGAAATTACCCTTCTTGATTTTTACCATATTTTTCCCTCTTGTTGTATACAGTCATATTTCATAGTAAAATCCTACAACAGAAATGGAACAGAATATGAAGGATCTTGTATTACACAATCTGGAAAAAGTAAAAATTATGAGCACCTCAAGATCTGATTTCTTGCACACCAGTAACAAGATTCTTCTGCTCTTGGCTTTTCAGAAGTAGGACGTGGAGAGGACATTTTTCTTTTTATCAAGTTTATCTCGGCTGGAGCGCCTTCTGTGTGGAGTCTGCATGTCCTCCCCACGGTCGAGTGGCGTTCGAAAGACATGCGTGAATGGGCATGCCTTCATTGAAGGTTGAGCGTCGGGCTGGCACCTTGGCACCGTAAAAATCTACTGCCAATCATTAGCGGACCGGAGTTCCACTGTGGCGACCCCTAACCGGGAAAAGCCGAAAGAAGAACAAACAATCAGTGCTGTCTGCCTTATGCTTTTTTCTATTCTTCCTATATCTCTATCTGTTGCTGTATACTTGGCAGAGTCATTTTTAGAAGGTATAGGCTTGATCTTACAAGTCAATGGGGCAATCAAAGAGCAGTACTTGACTGAGGTCAAAGCCACATAATGACTGTATGTAGACCTCTCTTTTAATCCACATAGCAACAAATTGTTTTTTTTCTGATCCTTAACAGTAAATAGAGTAAAGGATAAAACATATACAACAGTTAGCAATTATGCTGTTGTTCTAAACAAAATGCACGAAGTATGTCTATCTTGAGTTAAAAAAGCTATACTACTCGTATATAAAATCTTGAAAACTGACAAAAAACAAAAATCCAGAGCTGCAGAAGTATGTGCAACAAAATACACACAATGTGTATGCCAAAAGCAGAACATTAAACACTAAAACTGTACATACATAGACTAAGGGGAAACCAAAAGGAAATGGAAAATTGTACAAACCAAAAAGAAAAAAAAAAGATCAGTCTAACACAGATCAACACAAAAGGCAGGAAGCAAATAACCAAATTAAAATAAATTTTATACAAAAAGTGAGAAAAATTTTCACTCAAACTGATGCTAGTATAAAGAGATCAGGACAGGCACCTAATTTGCAGAGCATTATGGGTAAAGATGGGAGGGCTAGTAGTGCGAGAAAGTTTCAGATGCTGGGACAACTTAATATATCTGGCTTTAGTCCTGCTATTGACAAGGATGATCCTCCTCATACTAAACCATTTTGTGTGACTGGCAACAGAAAATACATATCATCTTGCACTTATACAAAGCCAAAGAAGGTACACACAAGGCACTATGAACTCACAATGTATAAAACCCAATTATTCAACTTTATTAACATTAAGAATTATGCAATGATGCTGTAATTCTTTTTTATTAACAAATAGAAAACAGACTGTGTATACAACAGTGAAATCCCTACAGCACTATGCGTACACAAGGTAAAAATGAATGCTTTTCCAACATTTCAAAATGCTTGCTTCAATCAATTCTGACTCATGTTTTTAACATTCTGAATATATTTGATAGTATATATATATATATATATATATATATATATATATATATATATATATATATATATATATATATATATATATATATATATATATATATATATAAACCTTCCACCACCAACTTGTCTACACCCAGAGAAGGATTTCCCATTTTAATAGTGCAAGCTTGATACACTAATGAGAATTTTATAGTACCATTAACTTAAGCTCAGTAGTCTTTCCACATTGGTTTATGTTAAAGTCCCAAATTTACTTGCAAGTATGATACTGCAACTAATTTCAACATTTGCAGAACAGCATAAATGATAAAGAAACCAAGCAGCTGAGCATCTGACTTCCCTTCTAGTTCACATGGATTTCAACAACACAATTACAGCTTGCTGCTGACAGTAGTTGCTTTCAGAGTATACACCTGCTCTGGCAGGCACTGCAATTATCATTGACCCTTGTCAGTCTTTTACTCAGCCACAAAGAAGGCCACATTCTGTTATGCAATTTCAAACCCACAAACATCCTTATTTTTTGTCAATTATCAGTAGTTCAAAGCAAAAAATTTTTGTTTGCTTCCTGTAAACTGTCAAACTTAACATCTTTCTGAAAAGTCATCAAACTTAGAACTGAAACAAAGACATTCAGAGAACAATAACACGTTTGTACTTTTCCATAGTGTTAGCTTTCTTTCTTATAATTCTACAATGTGCTTTTTATCCCTTAAGTCAGTCACCTGGAAGAGAAAAGGTGAAATCTTTCCCCTTCAGTTTCCGATGTCCAGTTCAAAGGAATTTAATATTCTAGTTCAGAAGAGAAAGCAGCACAGAGTCATTTTTTTTTGTTTAAGTATTTTCCAGTCACCGAGATCAATCACAGAGCTGCACAAAAATGGGCAGGTCTGTTAGCAATGTAATCTATTAAAAACACAAAAATAAACTTAATAAAAAGATTAAAAGCAAACAAACAATCCAGATGTTTTGTATCCTGACTGAGCAAGACATTAAGACATAAGAAAAATTACCAATTTTTTAAAATGATTATTAAAAAAAAATAGTACTCATTTTATATATATATATATATATATATATATTTATATATATATATCTTAAAAAAGGAATCCGATGTGTTAAGCATTGCTATGCGATGCTGTGTACCAGAGATGTAGAGATCTCTGGGTGTTTAGAAGGAACGGGAGAGGAGCAGAAATTAAAAGAGCTGTCTTGACTAATTATGTTCTGGTAATGAACAGTAGTAGCTTCCAGAACATTGTATCATCTGTTCATTGGAAATTAGTAGTCCATAGACAGGATTCTCTAGAAGAGTGATCAATGATTGGATATGGCTCAGAAGGACCCCCTTCATGTGTGTGTGTCTCTCTCTCTTCTCATTCTCTCCTGAAGATACCAGGTTTGGAATGGGATGAAAGCATGAATTACGTTGCATAGTGATCAAAGCTGCCCAGGTACTCCAGTGCTGCCCTGTAGCATAACTGATATTGGTCCTGTAAAGGGAACAAAAAGGAGAGACAATGAATGGAAAAATCAGAGATGTCAAAGACGTTGACAGCTAAATACACATCTAAAATAAGAGACTGCTCTCCTACAAATTTCTACTTCACCTCTTTAAACTCCCTGACATTTTAAGGAGTCGTATGCTAACGTACATAGGTGTCACATCAACACTGACAATCTACAGCCAATGTTCACACTGGTGGGGTGGCTAGCTCTGATGCATTTATTCTTGCATGCCACACACACACACACACACACACACACACACACACACACACACACACACACATACACACACACACACACACTTATGGCCAATTTAGAGCATCCAATCCAACTACTGCACATTTCTGAATTGTTGGAAGAAACCAGAGCACCTGGGAAAAAACCCACATGAACACAGGGAGGACATACAGACTCCACACAGAAGGCACTCCAGCTGAGAATAAAACCAGATAACCTCTTGCTGTGAGGTGAGAAGGCTACCCACTGTGGCACTATGCCACTCAGTATGAGAATCACATCTAGCATTATATAAAAGAGAAAGCTACTGCCAGCATGATGTGCACTCTGAAATTATTTACTGAAAAGCAGATACTGCAGATGATTATGCTGCCTATTTTCAGCTTTGTCCAAAGCCCCAGTGTAACAACAGTGGCAGGAAGTATTTTTATGGTATAACACTGTTTTGCATCATTACTTCAGCACATTTCCCTGGAGCACCTTCTTCCAAACCTTTAACCTTCCCTGTGTTTAAAATCGAAATGGTAACAACATGTATTAAAAAATCTTGACATTTTTCTGAATCAGTCTATAAATTCAAGGTATAGTTTTCAAAAAAAGGCACTTAACACATCATTCTAGGATACTACTTGATTCAAGAACCTGTAAAGCATCAAAACTACTGACAAATTATGAGCATTTTATACTTGCAATTTTACAATTCATTTTCCTTACTCTGTTCATAACAAGATGAGTGAACTAATAATCCACAGGGATCTTTTTCATTTATGAGCCAACAGAAGTACACAAGTATATTGTCTCCATCATCCCATCCACAACAGCTATACATTTCTCCTCTCCTCAGCAGCCCTTATCAATGTAAGCTAGCAGACAACCCAAGGTGACCAAGTGAATGCAGGTCCGTTCAGTGACAGACTGCGAGATTCTATCAGAGTGCTGGTGAAAACTAAACAGGTGAACCTTATTTTAATCTTATATGTCATCAACACAATCAAACTAATTATACCATGACAGATACATATCTTATGAAGTTATTATAAGATACCCTCTCTAACAAAGAATTTCAACATTTGAAATGCACTATTATGTACTAAAACTAATGAACAATCGAAAAGTGTAATAAAAATTATACCGTTATGACCACTTTAGATACACTCTCTGTGTGGGGGTAATCTTAGAACAGAGTTCATTAATTGGAAAAGTAAACAAGCAACCTACCTCTGTTTGCACCATAGCCGGTCTCTGAGTGCGCAATGTCTTTACTGTCTGGAACATGTCCACGACCCCTTCATACCGCATCCTCTCTAGTACAATACTGAGAGTAATAAACACTCCAGTTCTGCCCACACCAGCACTATCATACAAAAAGAAAAGACATTCCATTACTTTTTCTCCTTAATCTCACAACTATCAGTACTCTAAACATGCAGGTATGTGTATGAAGAAATAATGCTTTGTTTTATAAACAAGCGGCTAGCAAGCAATAGTCTACACTGCAAATGAGGAGACTTGCCTGATTTTAGGAGTACAGAAACATCAAAATGGTATCTCCATCTGTAGAAGTCTTACTTGATCATTCAAGGATGCTGCCCAGCTTTTTTACATTTAGTAACACTTTCACAGTAAAGTATTCATATACAAGTAGTCAGCATACCAAAAGATCTTCAAGAGAAACTTCAGAAGTTGGTCCTATGAGGAAGGATTTGCTGCTCTGCACCTGGAAATACGTTCTTAATACCCATGTTTGTGGCATCTATGCCCACTGTGGTCAAATATAGGATCTCTATACACGGATTAAAAGATAATGTCAGCACCACAGCCAGCAGTTCTTTCCTCTACTTGAGCAAACAGATCCTCATGAAATGCAATAAGTCAGTAAAACTTCACTGTAGATCTGGTTTTATGAACTTGGTCACTAACTGTAAATTTGTATGAAATATCAGAGGTATTAGACATCTCAAAAAAGAGATGTTTTGTAAAAATGAGACATTTTTCAGAAGTCCAGCTAGAACATCTAAATACACAATGACTACTTACATATCAATTCTACCTTAGTTTTTTAGAACTCCTGAAAGGGATTGAATTTGATACTAAAATACACAGTGAATTTCTGGGTCTTTGTCTTTTTCTGAAAAGATTTCAAGCCTACTAAAAGCATTGCTGGTGACTCCCTTCTAGTTTTTCCCATCCATCCTCCCCCTTTGTTGATATGCTTTTTAAACATGGTGATTTTAAGCTACCAACACCTACTGTAAATTGAGGATAATAAGCTACGTATCTTTCTACACTGCTGTTGGTATCTTGAATTATTTGCCTTTCCTTGTGCTTATACTGAAAAAGTGCACTTTGCCTCTCACTGTTCTACTGATTTACTTGCTCTAAATTCATTGTCTGGCTAGCTGTTGGATAAAGTAGTGTATTTTTAAACTCTAGCAACCAGCGAGCACTTCAAGAGGTCAGTGGATTTTCCATCTAGTCACCGGACTGGGATGTAGCCTGGTCTGTTTAGGTTGGGGAAACACTTGAGATTTCTGCATGTAGTTTTATTGGCTTATTAATCATCTTATTTTACGCACCTTCATAAATTATGTACAATTGAGTGGCTCGACTCATTTATATAAGCTGTTTAAAGTACATTGCTGTATCTGTATCTTTATGTTGGTTTGTAACAGCATTTCATATGTTTTAAGTTTGTTTGTGTTAACACTACACTCTGGATTGATCCTTTACTGTGATTTTACATTAGGGATTATTCATCTAGTGGCAGTAGGTGTTTACTTGGTCTATCTGAGGTGGGAAATACACAAAAGGGCTTTAAGTATTTTTTTCACATTTCTTACATACTATGACTGCACTATAGCAGTTTCAAAAATGTGCTGTCTGCTGCTGCTTTAAGTAGTTAATTACACTGTATTACATTGTATCTGTTAGTTGTAGATAGTTTGCATAGTCTTGTTACACTTGGGGTCCAAAACCAGCTATTCTACATTAAGGTGTTTTTATGCACCATTGTGGCAGAAGTGTGCTGCCCTAACCTATCTGAGTTGGGACTGCTGGTGGAAGGGTTATTGTGTGCTTTCCTGATTGGTAGTTAGCTTAAAACTTGTTTCTCTTTGCGTTTATGCAGACTTTGGAATAGATACTCAGAGCTGCTTGTTGGTTAACAACTTTGCTACTGACTGCTGAGAATCTGCTTTCACCTGGAGCAAACCACTACGGAAAAGACAAAAATAAGTGTTTTTTGCACTTCCCTTATATACTGTCTGTACCTGAAGTTTCTTAAGCTATTTGCTGTTATTTTTGCACTTTATAGCAAAAAAAAAAATGTACTGTCTACTGCAGCTTTAAGTAATTCATTGAACTGTACTACTACTACTACATTGTATGTTGTTACTTGTAGGGCTGTTGTAGGTAGTTTGTGTGGTCTTGTTACACTTGGGCCCAAAAACCAACTACTCTACATTAAGAAGGTGTTTTTCTGAACCCTTGCAGCAGAAGTGTGCTAATCTAACCTGTCTGAGTTGGGGATTGCTGGTGGAAGGCTTATTGTGTGTTCTTCTGATTGGTAGTTAGCTTAAAACTTGTTTCACTTTACTCGAATTTAAGCATAGTATTTGTACAATGCTGCTCTTCACCCAGCGGCGGGTTAGCAGTGCCCTGTATAGACGCAAAATCCTAGAAACTCAGTTTTTCCCCTAAACAGCTGTCAGTGAAACCTTTCCAAGCTTTTCTGCTGCTCTAGGAGCAACTCAGTTATGAACTGGGCAGCGCTGCCTTATTGATCAACCTCAGCCTACACAAAGTATAGGTCCCTCTTTAGTCTCGGAGCTAAGAGAACAGTATTGTCAAATTAACCCATTCTCTTCCCTATAATTAGAAGTTATGTACCTACCACAACGTTCCATGTTAATTGTCTTCTCTTGCCTTCTTTCTTGCTGGATGGATTCGGAGCCGATCCTCGGCTCCAACTCGGCACTTGCTAAGCTCGAGAGCTAATTTTACCAGCTCGAGGCAACCCTATATCCCATGATGCAAGGCGTGACTACCCCAGATCTCGTTTGGTAGCTATGAAAAAACCCTGCCAGAAACCTTCTTCCCATAAAGGAAGAAGATAAACTAAATGTGGAAAGAAACAAGGCCAATAACCACTAAGAGTAGTGACACTTTCTACTGGGAGCCCATGGAAAGAGTGAACCATACCCAGAGAAGAGTACAACTTCAAGGTCTGTCCAGGCTAGGGGGAAGGAGGGAGGGACACAAGAAAGAAGGCGAGAGAAGACAACTAACATGGAACGTTATGGTAGGTACATAACTTCTAAATGTTAAGTTGTCAAACTCGCCTTCATTCTTGCTGGATGGGACCGCGTCCCTAGCACCTCAATCCTGGGTGGCTCAATGGAACAGACTCTTGAGAACTGTGGAACCAAACCTAGCCCTGTCCCTGGAGGCCAAGTCCAATTTGTAATGAGACAAAAAGGTGTGAGGAGTGGCCCAAGTGGCTGCCGCACAAATGGTGTCAATAGGTAGCCTATCCTGAAATGCTGTGGAAGTGGCTAGGCTCCTGGTAGAATGGGCTTTTGGTTTCGAGGGCAGTTGCTTGCCCCTAAGAAGATAAACATAAGGAATGATGGAAGACAGCCATCTGGATAAGGTCACTTTGGAGACCGGAAGACCTTTTCTGTTTTCTGCATAAGAAAGAAACAGTTGATCAGATTTTCTGAATTGTTTAGTTCTGTCCAAGTAATACCTGAGTTGACGATGGACATCCAAACAATGAAGTTTTTGTTCAGCTTTGTCAGAATAATTAGGGAAAAAGACTGGCAAATCAATAGATTGGTTGATATTCGTCTGGGAAGCAACCTTGGGCAAAAAAGATGGATTAGTTCTTAAAGATACCCTATCTTTGTGGAAAACCAAGTATGGGGAACGGACACAGAGAGCCTGAAGTTCAGACACCCTCCTGGCTGAAGTAACAGCAACTAGAAAAATTGTCTTCCAGGAAAGAAGTTTTAATGAGCATGTAGCAGCCGGTTCAAAGGGGGGTAGTATCAAGGATGCCAGCATTAAATTCAAATCCCATTGCGGAGGGGGATCTTTGATAGGAGGTTTTAGGAGAAATATCCCTCTCAGAAAGGCTTTGCAAAGCTTGTGAGACATAATGCTTTGATCCACTAAGCCAATATGAAAATTTGAGATTGCTGCCAATTGGGCCTTAACTGTAGAGGGAGAAGAACCCGATTGAAAAATCTCAGCTAAGAAGTCCAAGACTGAATGCACTGGAGCAGTAAAGGGATCTATGTCTCTAGACTTTGCCCAGAATGAAAAACGTTGCCATTTACTAGCATAAATCCTTCTGGTAGAGGACTTTAGAGAAGCTACTATGATCTCTCTAACAGGGTCAGAGATCATAGGAAGCCTGGCTAAGGAAGGAAGTGGAGCAACCAAGCGGTGAGGTTGAGGGAAGGAATGGACCGGTGCAGCTGACCCGAATGGTGGGTCAGAAGATCTGGAACTGGGTCCAGATGCCAAGGCTGCACCAAGAGATGACGATGCAGGGACGGAAACCAAATTTGTTGAGGCCAGTAAGGGGCAATGAGAATCAACTTGGCTCTAAATACGGTAGCTTTCTGAATTACTTGAGGTATCAGTGGGAATGGAGGAAAGGCATAAAGAAGTCCCCGGGGCCAATCCTGGGTTAGAGCGTCTCTCGGGGGATGGCCTGGTAGAGGAAAGACGGTGAAGAAGTCTGGGCATTTGCCGTTTTGGGGTGTAGCAAAAAGGTCGCAGCAAGGGACACCCCACTTCTGAAAAATCACGTCCACTACCGATTGTTTGAGAGACCACTCATGTGGCATAAGAATAGCTCTGCTCAGCCTGTCCGCTAAGAGGTTGGATTTCCCGGGGATATGCGTTGCTATCAGAAACCGATGAGAGGAGATTGCCCATTGCCAAAGTCTGAGAGCTTCTCGACACAGTGGATAGGACCTGGTCCCGCCCTGTTTGTTGATATACCAGACTACGGACATGTTGTCCGTCTGAACTGCAATAGTCCCTAAAGGAAGAAAGTCGCGGAGGGCTTGCAAGGTTAAAAGCACTGCTCTCATCTCTAGGACATTTATGTGCAGATGGTATTCTATGGGTTGCCAAGTCCCATGGACCATCCTGCCCTGATAATGCCCCCCACCCGATCAGAGAGACATCCGAAGTGACTGTAGCAACCGGGACTGGGGGAACAAACAGTCGGCCCTGATGGAGTTGCGGAGAAGACATCCACCAGGTAAGATGACTCTTGCACGATTGCGTCACGAATATCTCGTGTCACATGGGGAGCTGCTGGAATGACCACTGGGTGAACAACATCCACTGCAGAAGACGCATGTGGAAGCGAGCTAACGGCAGTAGTACGATGGCCGCAGCCATAAGACCTAGAACCTTCAGGACAAATCTGGCCCTGATCTTCTTGCTGAGTAATATGATACGAACGTACTTTTGGATGTCCAGAATTCTTTGGTTTGTGAGTCTCGCTGACATACTGACAGTGTCTAATTCTGCGCCTATAAAGGTAATAGATTGGCAAGGCGACAGAGAAGATTTTTCGAAGTTTACAGAAATCCCCAATTGGTTGCAAGTGTGAAGAGTGTAGTCTCTGGCCTTGAGAAGTTCATGCCTGGTGGTGGCAGAGAGGAGCCAGTCGTCTAGGTATGGAAACACCTGAAATCCTTGACGTCTCAGATGAGCCGTGACCACTGCCATACATTTGGTAAACACTCTGGGGGCTGTAGTGAGGCCAAAGGGCAATGCTCTGAATTGAAAATGACTAGTCCCCAGCCGACAGCGGAGAAACATTCTGGAGCGCCTATGAATATTTATGTGATAGTACGCATCCTGAAGGTCTATTGAGCACATCCAGTTGTCCTTGCCCAAAAAGGGTAGAATGGACTGAAGCGTGACCATCCGGAATCTTGCCTTCTTGACAAACTTGTTTAGTTTGCTGAGGTCTAAAGTTGGTCTCCAATCTCCCATCCTTTTGGGGACCAAAAAGAATCTTGAGTAGATGCCGGATCCTACTTGGTCTGTTGGCACTAGTTGGATGGCTCTTTTTGCTAGGAGCTTTGATACCTCCAGCTTTGCCAATTCCCTTAGACCGGGTGAAACGTCTGGAAGGGATTGATGAGGAACAGGATATCTCTCGAAAGGGATATTGTAGCCCTCGGATATGATCGACTGTACCCATTTGTCTTGAGAGAGGGAACGCCAGGCTATTGGGTACAGCGACAATCTTCCCCCGACTGCCTCCAAGGGTGGGCAGTCGGGCAACACCTCAGGGATGCTGAAAGGGTTGATCAGAGAGAGGCTCCCTGCTACCCTGATTCTGCGGACCCCCTCTGCCCCTAGAGCGGCGTCTATTATTACCCCCTCTGCCTCTGGGGGTAAACTGACCACATGTATCCGGCGTGACTCCCTGAGATTTACGAAACCACATCCCCCCCCCTTCTGACCTTTTGGATAGGGTCTTGAAGGGGTGGAGAAATGGACCCTACACGGCAGAAAGAGTCTTGCCGTCTTGCTCACACCTGGTCAATGTGTCTTTCACCTGAGCCGAACCATCGAAGGGAGTATTAGTGAAGGACGCCTTAAAGGGATCTGCGAAATTACAAAGCCGCATCCAGGCCTGACGCCTAAGAGCCACTCCTGTGCCTGCGGCTCTACTCGCTCCATCGGCTGCATAAGAAATGAGCTGCATGGAGGAGTTAGTTATAGAATTTAGGATTCCTAGCTTTGAGGCAATCTTTTCTTGAGCCCCAGCAGCTGACGGATCCTGAACCACTTCACCCAGTTCCTTGAGAATGTCTCTCTGAAGCCTGGTAAAGTGACAGATAGTTCAGCGAGCGCATAGCAAAGGTCGCTGAAGAAAACATCCGGTTACCGTACCTATCCACGGTCCTAGAGTCCTTGTTAGGAGGATGGACAGGTACAGAAGGATCAGCAAGTTCCTTCTTGGTGGCAGCCACCACCACCATGGCATCAACAGGGACACCCTTGGTAAGAAACTGTTGGTCTGCGGGGGCCGTGATAAATTTAGAAGGCCTCCTGGGGACTGGTTCCACAGAATCCGGGGCCGCCCATGCCTTCCGAGCCACCACTTGCATGAGCGGGTCGAAAGGCGGAGACACCCAGGAGGTGGAGGGTCGAGATCCAAAAGCCTCCAGGTATATCGACTCATCCTCGGAGGGGTTAATGGAAGGCCAGTTCCCCCTCTGCTTAAGGAGTTCCAGGATGTCTGAAAAGGAGACATCCTCAGAGGTGGACCGTGGGGAACCCTCCGACTCATCTAAGTCGGTATCTGATGTCGTAGACTCGGGGGAGTCTGTGTGCTTCCTCTTGCATGTCCTCTTACGCGGGGGTTCTCCAGCAGGATCAGGAGAAACCTCGGAAGAGGAAGTTCTTTCCAATGGGGAAACCTGGGGCGATGGATCTCTGGGTCCGGGAGCAAGAGAATGGCAAGAGACATCAACAGGCACCGAAGAGGGAGGAGCTAATGGAACAGACCGTTGACTCTGCTCCGGGGCTAGAACACTCCTCATCACCTCGAAGGCTCCCCTCCCAGGGAGGCCAGAAGACTCCCGCTCCGAAGAGATAGGAAAATCCCCGGTCCCACCGAAAGAGAAGGCTCCGAGGCCGATGTCGGTGCCAAGCTCACCAATGCCGAAGCTCCAAGAGGGAGAGCGGGGTCGGACAAGGGTCCGATGCCACTCACCCCCTCGGAGCCGACAAAGGAGACCCGACGACCAGATCCCTCCAAGGAAGGTCTCATGGTGGAAATCAGAGTCAAAGACGACGGAGCCGACAGGGGGGGGGGCATCGGCTCCGGCGCACCCACGGTCACCGTTCCAAGAAGCTCCGGCTCCGAACTCTGAAGGAGAGTCGGAGGAGGAATTTCAGGGGGATGAGAAATAGCAATCGTCTGCTGAGACGGGCTATGGAGCATTTGGGCCAGCACCTGTGACTTCAACAGTCTACTTACCACCCTCTCCAAGTCATGGTCTGACAGCCTGGAAGACCTTGAAGATTGGCTCCGATGGCTCCGCTCCGAAAGTAGAGGAGATCCCGGAGCCGAGCGAATCGACTCCAGGGAAGGAGACCGAGATCTCTTCTTGGAAGGAGCCATCGGAGCCGAGGACCCTTCGATTCCAGATGGAGCCGACAGTTTATCGGCTCCAGCGCTGGTCAAAGAGACGTCGGCTCCGGCCAGAGCCAACATAGATATGGGTACCAGTGTATCGGAACCAGACGGCGCCGATACCACTACCTCCGATGTGGAAAGATCGGCTCCAGTCGGAGCCACCGCCAAAGGCTTAAGAACCACAGCCTGGGCTTTAGGTGGCTTAGAGGGCTTAGCCGACCCAGTCTTTGTCGGGGAACCCTCTGGCTTCAACAAGCCACGTAGAATTAGCTTGTTTCTACGTTCCTGCAGGACTCTCTGGCTAAAGGAGTGACAAATAGCACAGGAGTCCTGCAGGTGTAAAGGCCCCAGGCAGTACACACAAGAAGTGTGACCGTCTGTCAGAGACATTTTCTGACAGCACGAGTCACACTTCTTGAAGCCTGAGACCTTCACTTCTTTTGACATAGTATGCCAAAAAAACACACACAGACACACACCAGTCACACAGTTATCTAATGAAAAAAAGGGGAAACTGAAAAACACAGACACACTCCCTGACAGAAATTTAATGGAAGGAAGGCTTAAGGCCTGAAGGGGGGAAAAACTATTCCTGTATAAGGAAGAAAGGGGAATATAGGGCAAAAAGATATATATAAATATAACACTAACACTTAGAAGTGAAAACTGGAAAAAAAGGGAAAATTCTTCTGACTAAACTCTAGTATAAATCCAAAACTCTTCGCGAAGCGGCAAACGAGATCTGGGGTAGTCACGCCTTGCATCATGGGATATAGGGTTGCCTTGAGCTGGTAAAATTAGCTCTCGAGCTTAGCAAGTGCCAAGTCGGAGCCGAGGATCGGCTCCAAACCCATCCAGCAAGAATGAAGGCGAGTTTGACAACTTAACATCTATACATTAAGAGCCTATCACGGATGGGTGGTTTCTCATCATCTCTCTGGCCAGCATTACCTGGGCATCCTGAGACAGTGTAGCAATTGTCTCATGTACACTGACAATCACTTCCTCCTGAAACAAATACATTATGTGAGAAATGCAGTTACACTATGAAATTGTAGGCAAGACTCTCACAGAAGGACAAATCAAATGCCAAACAGGTTGTCAGCACACACACACTTCCCACACTAAAGGAGGACATGACACACAAACCCACATATATACAGAGGAACTCACTAGTAACTTCAAAGATCAGAGGCCTCCCAAATGGAAACCACTTGCATACAAAACAATGCAAAAAACAACCGTCTCTCTCTCTCTCACACAAACACACACACATCAGTGTCTCAACAAATAAGTCCATAAGGTGTAACACCACAAAACAGTACAGTTATGTACACTTACCATAAATGTAGATGTTCGAGTGTATTCACTGTTGCAGTCATTACATTTGGGTTATACTGCTGGCAGGCTACCTTCAGTCAGCCTGAATTCCAAAGTCTAGGTCCGGCGTCGGTTGCTGTTGCCTCTTCCCTGACATCAGTGCGCCAGGGGTATAAGATGCAGCAGATGCCATTTTCTTCAGTTTTTCTTGCCCCAGATGTCAGGTGCCCCCAAAAGGGTAGGCTAAAAAATATACCAATAAAACATGCATGCACCAAAATATGTTAAAACTTAAACTCCAAGAAAATACACCACATAGATTGTTAAGAATAGAGAAGTGCAGATAAGTTCCAGCAAAGATATGGGGGATGGTGGGTAACCTGGACTGCAACAGTGAATACACTCGAACATCTACATTTATGGTAAGTGTACACAACTGTACTATGTTCTTCGTGTTTCACTGTTGCAGTCATTACCCTTGGGTTAAATCCCAAAGCTATGGTTGGGGGGCTGGAGCTAATATAGCATTAGGAGCAGCTATGAGGCCCTGCAGGACTGCAGTGGCAAAGCCTGCCCTGGATATAGAGTAGAGTGGTAAATGATAGTGCTTTATAAAGGTGTGCACTAAACTCCAGGTAGCAGCCTCTAAAATGTCTTTGGTTGGTACTCCCCTGAGGAAGGCTACTGAAGTGGCTGCTGCTCTGGTTGAATGTGGCCTGATGCCCTTAGGCACTGGCTTGCCATATTATGAATAGCAGAAACGAATGCAGTGGCCTATCCACTTAGAAACAGTCTGCTTTGAGATGGCCTTTCCTTGTGATCCTGCAGCATATGCCACTAGTAGTTGCTCTGTCTTTTTGAAAGCTTTGGTTCTGTTCAAGTAGAGGCGTAGCTATCTGTGTATGTCCAAAGAGTGCAAAATTCTCTCCCCTTTATTCTGTGGGTTTGGATAAAAAGTAGGCAGATGAATAGCTTTGTTAAGAGCCACACTGGACACTACCTTAGGCACAAATGTCGGGTTTGTCCTCAGAGAAACCCTGTCTGGATAAAAAATGATAAAAGGTTCCACAGCCATGAGTGCCTGTAGCTCTGAGACTCGTCTTGCAGAGGTTATTGCTAGGAGCAGAGCTATTTTCCAAGATAAAAATTTTATATCAGCAGTAGCGGCTGGCTCAAAAGGAGGCAGTGTGAGTTTTTCCAAGACATAATTGAGGTCCCATGCAGGTATTGGTGATCTCCTCGGAGGCCTTACATTTTTGGCTCCTCTGAGGTACTGCCTTAATAAAAGATGAGAAAAGATTGGTGGCTCTGTATTGTAATGAGCCGAAATTGCAGAGGCATGAATTTTAATTGATGAAAAGGATAGGCCTTTGTCCAGCATCTCAGTTAAATATTGCAAAATCTGAGGAATATTTGGTATAGCTGTGTCAATTCCTTGTGCCTGGTTCCAAGCACAGAATCTCTTCCATTTTCCAGTGTAAGAATATCTGGTACTAGACCTTCTGGCCTCCAAAATGACATCCATCACAGCTTTAGTGAGAAGCGCGTTTTGTATGACTACATTATCCGCCATGCTGCCAGATTTAAGGTCTTTAGCTGGCTGTGCAGGATCTGATTGTTTTGCTGGGATAGTAGATGAGGTATCTGAGGCAAGGGCCAAGCTGGGCATTGAGACAAGTTCCTTAGGATTGGATACCAGTACTGGCGGGACCAGTCTGGGGCAATCAGTATCATCTTTGGCTTCTCTTGTCTGACCTTTAGGAGTACCTTGGGGAGAAGAGGCAGTGGAGGAAAGGCATATACAGCTAAGCTTTTCCAGCTGAAAGATAGGGCATCCACTTTCCATGCTTGTCTGT
Source organism: Protopterus annectens (assembly GCF_019279795.1). Taxonomy (NCBI): domain Eukaryota; kingdom Metazoa; phylum Chordata; order Ceratodontiformes; family Protopteridae; genus Protopterus; species Protopterus annectens. The sequence goes on from NC_056744.1 coordinate 596,867,378, forward strand.
GATAAGTCCTTGTGCAGAATCTTTTTAGTTGGTAGTTGTGAAGAGAGGCAAATAGATCTATCTCTGGGCATCCCCATTCCCTTATCATGCTGAAGACTTGTGGATCCAATTTCCACTCGTGGGGATCCATGAGGTTTCTGCTTAGTTTGTCTGCCAGAGTATTTATCTTTCCTGGCAGGAATTGTGCCTGCAGATGTACTTGGTAAGTCAATGTTGTGTCCCACAAAGTCATGGCTAGTCTGCAAAGGGGGTATGAATGAGTGCCTCCCTGCTTGTTTATATACCACATGACTGTGGTGTTGTTTGTCTTTATCAGTAGTTGTCCCGGATGAAGTAGGTCCTTGGAAGGCTGTCAGGGCATTCTGAACAGCCAGCATCTCTTTTTGATTGATATGTACATGCCTTTGGTTTGCGGACCATGTGCCTTGAATGCACCTTCCTGCCATGTGGGCCCCCAAGCGTAATCTGATGCATCTGTTGTTAATGTCTGCCTGGCTGGGGGTACAGTGAATGGTTGTCCCTTGTTCTGGTGACAAGCCTTCACCCACCATCGAAACTCCTGTTGCAGGCAGGGAATGAGGGTAATTATTGTTTCCAGGCTGTGGCAATGTTGAGTCGAAACACTTTTTAGGTACCATTGAAGTTTCCACATATGCAGTCTCGCATATGGAATTAGTAGAATGCAAGATGCCATGAAGCCCAAAGCCTGCAGAATTTTTCTTGCAGATAACTGGGCCTTTGTTGCCAACAGGTTGAAATAGGTAGTCCGTTGTCTTTGTCTGGCGTGAGGTAAGCCATCTGGGCAGTTGTATTTAAGCTTGCACCCATGATTTCTTTTCACTGACTGTGTACCCTAGGCCTGTTAGAAATCTCTTTACAAACGCCAGATGCTGTAATAGAATGTCCTTGTTCTCTGCTTGAATGAGGCAGTCGTCCAAGTAAGGATATATTTGTATTCCTCTTTGTCTGCAGAAAGCAATTACTGGTGTCAGGCACTTTGTGAAGACCCTGGGCGCAGTAGATAAGCCAAAGGGCAGTGCAGAGAATTGGTAGTGCATTGAGTCAGCTTTGAATCTGAGGTATCTTCTGCATGTTTGTCTGACTGGGACATGCAGGTATGCCTCTTTTAGATCTAAAGTGACGAACCAAGCCTTTTTGCCCAGCATGGGCAGAAGTTGCTGTAGAGTCAACATTTTGAATTTTGGAATATCAAGAAATGTGTTTAGAATAGATAGGCCCAGTATTGGTCTCCAGGTCGTGTCCTTTCTTGGTACCAAGAACAGTCTTGAATAAAATCCTTGTCCCTGCTATTGCTCTGGTACTTGTTTAATGGCCCTCATGTCCATGAGGGATGTAACTTGCTTTTGTGCCTCTGCCCATTGATTTTTTGGCAGGTCTGGCCAACCGTTTGTCCTTGGTAGGGTATGGAAGTGAAACTTGTAGCCTTGTGACACTATGTCTAGGACCCATTTGTCCTGGGTTATTATGTGCCAATTTTGAGAAAAAGTGCTAGTTTTCCCCCTAAAGTTGCTGCCAGAAGATAAGTGCTTGGTGCAGGCAGGGGCAAGTCATTGGGACTGTTTCCTGTATGGCTGTGACTTGTCTTCTCCACTTTTGGAGGTAGAAGCACCCCATTGTTTAGGTCTGTACGAACCTTGGGGCAGGGATCTGCCTCTTGGGCGTCTGTATCTGCCCCTTTGCTGGTCTGACACTGGAAAGGACCAATTCTTTGTAGGCCAGTGTCTGCTAAATCTAGGAGGCTGTACCTGTAAGAAATCCTTGTCCGTTTGCATAGATTTAGCTTTGTCCTCCATTTTCTTTAACACCTCTTCTGCTTTAACACCAAACAAAGTATCATGCTGTAATGGAGCATCTAATAATTTTGCTTTGACATGATCAGGCAGATTTTGCTCCTTTAACCAAGCATGCCTCCTGATAACAGAACCCGTAACAGCGGCCCGGCAGGAGGCCTCCAAAGAATCAAAACCACACTGCAAAGTATGCTTTCCAACTTGTTCAGCTGCATGCAACAAATCCTGCATTTCTTTGTTTTCTGCACATTCAGAATTTATCAACATTTTCTGTTTAAGCAGTGACATAATATACTGTTGATATTTGAGCATATGAAACTGACAATTTAAAGCCCTTATAGCCAAGGTAGCAGAAGTGTAAATCTTTTTTCACCATCTGTCCAATGTCCTAGAATCCCTGTCTGAGGGGGTAGGCTTTTTTGCAGCAGAAGCCTTGACCCCTTTGGGACCCTGAGAGATAGTTTCTGGGTCAGCAGCAGGGTTTTTGAAAAGGAATTTATGAGAGTCAGGAACCCTGTAGTATCTGTCTGGCTTAACAGGAGCTGCAGGTAAGGAGTCAGGGGTCAGACTGGACTCTGAAAATACATCATCTACAATGTCTAACACAGGGGGAACAGCTAGGGGCCTGTGTTGTGGTAGTAAAAGGAAGTCTCTGAGCCTTTTCTTAGATTCTGAAAAATCTTGGCTCTCCCAGTGGAAATGCTCCCTCATGGTATGCAATGTTTCCCCAAAAGAGTAATCCTCAGGAGGAGAGGCTGAAGGGATAGATTCTTCAGCATCAGAATCCTCATAGGGAGGAAGAGAGTATTCCTGATCAGAAGAAATGGAAACCTGATCTGAAGACTCATATTCTGTCTCTTGCCTAGGCCTTTTATCAGGAGGGGGATGAGAACCCCTGATCAAAGTAATTAAGTCTTCGGCCATTTTGAGCATCTGTTTCTTGGGCATGGAGGCCTGTCCATGAGGCTGTTGTACTTGTTTCTTTGTCTTTAAAGGAGCTTTAGTCTTTGCCTTTGAAGCTGAAGTCGTTTTAATGTATAATTGAGTAGGTCTGAAATCACCCTCAGAAGCCGATGCCTGCTCAGTGGCTCCGGACCCATCTGAGGGAATAGTCTCCGCAGGTCCAATACCTTGAGCCTCCAGCGGACTAGTCAACTCCACGTGGGAGTTGGTAGTGGCGTGCGAGTCTAAAGTAGCGGGCGTCAGGGACTGCGAAGGTGCCTCACTGAGAGGCGGCGAACCGGCGACTGGCTTAGAAGAAGCCTCGTCGTCGGTTTTGGACCTCGGATGCCTGTCCTTTTCTTTTTTCATGCGTTTCTTGTGAATTCCGGTAGTCGGATGGCTATCCGACATTGTACAATTAAATCTTCTGCCAAAGTAATGTAATGCAAAATTGTACCGACGCTTAATAGTGCGTTGGTTAAATCTAGCACAAAACCGACAACTAGCAACGTCGTGGTCAGGGCCTAGGCAAGGAATACTGTAAGAATTAAAGTCCTTATGAGGTATTTGCTTCCCACAAAAAATACAATTAACTTTTTCTGACATCGGTCTGGAGCAAGAAAAAAGTTTCCCCAACGGGGTACTTAGCTTTTAATGAAGACTTCGGATCTGAAATTCGAACACGAAAATCTCAGGAGTCGGCCGACCGGCACTTGCGAACTGATTATGCTTCGGGTACTGCGTGGCAAGAAAGACTGAAGAAAATGGCGGCGGCTGCATCTTTTATACCCCTGGTGCACTGACGTCAGGGAAGAGGCGACAGCAACTGAAGCCGGACCTAGACTTTGGAATTCAGGCCGACTGAGGGTCACCTGCCAGCAGGATAACCCAAGTGTAATGACTGCAACAGTGAAACACGAAGAACATTTAATGTACTGGGTCACAGGTGACTCCATTGTGAGATACAAGGATGTTCCCCTCACCAGGCTGGATAAGGAGTGGGTTAAGGTTAGCTGTCTGTCAGGTGCCAGGATCCGTCAAGTCACTCAAGCACTCAAATCACTCAACCACAAGTACCGTTATGACTCCATCACAGTCCATGTGGGGGTGAATAACTTGACACATATTTCACTGGACTATATGAAGACAGACATGACTGAGCTCTCCGATTAAGTGTCACAGGGAGATATAAGCCTAGCCTTAAGCAGCATTCCACCTTCTCCAAGGATGCCACCACAATACAAACAAAAAATGACTAACAATTCACTTAACTTCTGGTGTCAGCACAAAGAGATCCAATATCTTTCAGCCTGGGAAGACATGGTCAACAGGCCACGCTGTTTTGCCAGAGATGGTCTATACCTGTCTCCTGTAGGCTTTAGGATACTGGTAAAGGCATTAGCCACCCTCTACTGTGCCTTTTTTAGGCAGTGTCAAAATAACCAACCTCTCAACATAACAAAATCCTCTCTATATAAACTCAAGGTACTGGTGCTTTATGCCAGGAGTCTAAACAAGAAACTGCACTCCCTGGAAGCACTCCTCACTTTGGGAAATGCCGACGTCTGCAGTCACAGAGACATGGCTCAACAGTGTGGAAAGCACCCCAGCCACGCAGGAATAAAATGCCTTCCACATGTTCACACCACAAACAGAGCATGAAATAACTAAAAGAGGAGGTGTTTTCATCTTCATTAAAGATAAGTACACCTCGAGACGGGTCAAACAATATGACTCTGTTGAGCTATAGGCAAAGCCCCCTACCACATCACATTATAGGTTCCCCAGCATTAAACAGGAAAAGCATACCACATCCCTGGACTTATGGGAGTTACTTGCCATACAGCCCAACACCTTACTTACAGGGGATTTTAATTATCCTATCGACTGGTGCAAATGCTCTGGAACAGCTACTTAGGACACCCACAAGAGGCTCAAATGTCCTGGACATAATACTCACTAACATGGGACAGCATTGCACCCCGTGTGATGTCCGTCTTCATAAGATTGGACCATAAATCAGTCTTGTTCGATGTAATTATAAGACCAGATAACCCATCAAGCTCAAAAATGCTTAAGAATTTTTCAAAGAAAATTACTTCCTACTAAGTGATGGTATAAGAAGTTCCAAAGCCTCCTCAAACACAGGTAACATGGACTCCTATGCAGAGGTGTACACCAAAGCCCCTGTATAACCACTTAAGCAGTAGTATAGAACTGGCTGTACCTGACCGGATTATAACCAGGTCTTGCAGTAAAAACAAGCCACCCTGGTGAACCCCCTAATACAGAATAAACAGGCTATACAAGAAGAGAAAGAAGCTAATGTCCAAGAACATGACAGAACTGGCTCAGCACAGGAAGAAATCCCTCTCTAGCTTAAACAAACAAATTAGAGCTCTTGTCAAGTCCAAAGCTAATTACGAAGCAAAAATAGCCTCTCTAGCTAAGGATAATCACAAGGCATTCTTTGACTACATCCAAAATCTAAAAAGGAATACCTAGCTATGTGCTGAACTGGTTGTGGATGGCATCACCCATACTCAACTGCTCCGTTTTGCATGTACCTCAGTGAACACCTGCAACAATTGGAGTGACCACAGACATTACTCACCAAGAAATTACAGGGTATACAAAACCAGTCTTATGCAGAAAGACTGAAAGCCCTGTCACTGTATTCTGTCTCCTACAGGTTGCTAAGGGGTGACCTGCGCCTGACTTACAGGGCAGTTTCTGACCCGGCCCTGATGGAAATGTTACTCATTTGTAAATGAAATTGCAGGAGGCTCACTTGAACCAGGGATCTTAATCTAGTTTCAGACATGAACAGGTCATGTTGAAGAGACTGTTACATCCCCCAGAGATTGCCACTCTCTAGAATAGGCTTCCAATTCACGTGAAACAGGGGCCCCTCTGTGACCCAGATCAAACGCAACCTATATCAATGGATGGGTGATCTCAAATTCACTCCTGGGGTGGTGCCCGTGTCCTTCCTGGACAGAGGAAGTCAGTGTTAACTACCATAGACCTCTACTTCTGGAAACTTAACTCACCTAAACACCGACAACTGGGGCAACTCGGGATACATATGGCTAGGCATGTAAGGGCTACAGGGCCGTTAGCCTAGTAACCATCTATGAACTAGCTAGACTTTCAAAAGAAGCAAACCGATGCAAGGAAATGTTCAACAAGAGACAGCCCCATCTGAAGATCAAATGGCTACAGCAGAAGTGTCCACAACAAAGAGATACTAGCAATAGCAGTTACTTCCCCAGCTGAAAGTTTTTTTTTCACTGCACTGGAAAGATGTACACAGGAAAACAGGCACATAACTATACAGTTATTCAACCACTCTGATCTAGTTTCCATTTCTGGAGCAGTGAGATAAGCAAAGTGCAGTTGTGTACACTTACCATAAATGTAGATGTTCGAGTGTATTCACTGTTGCAGTCATCACACTTGGGTTATCCTGCCAGGGGTAGCCCTCAGTCGGCCCGAATACCAGAGGCTTAGTATTTCTGCTTTGGTTGCAGTCACTCCAGGACTGACGTCAGATCGTCAGTGGTATAAAATCAGGCAGCCGACACCATTATATCAGTTTTTTTTGCCCTGTCAGGAGCCCCCAAATAGGGAGCTAGGTTATGGTGGAAGAACACCACCAGTAGAAAGTAAATACCAAACATTCCCTGTAAGGAGAGAGGGACAGAGAGAGAGAGAGACAAGGGGGATGGAGGGTGGCAAACCAGGACTGCAACAGTGAATATACTCGAACATCTACATAAGTGTACACAACTGTACTATGTTCTTTGTGCCTCACTGTTGCAGTCAACACACTTGGGTTGATTCCCAAAGCTGAAGAAAAGGGTGGAGGCAGTCATGAAGACTGGGGGCTGGCTAGGATGCCCTGCAAGACTGTAGTGGCAAGGCATGCCCTGGATTTGGAGAAGATAGGCAGGTGGTAATGCTTGGTGAAGGTATGAACAGAAGACCATGTTGCAGCCTCCAGGATGTCCCTGGTGGGGACCCCTCTGAGAAAAACTGCAGAGGTGGATGTTACCCTGGTGGAATGCGTCCTGACCCCCTTTGGGGGAGGTTTCCCATGCTGTTTGTAGCAGAAATGGATGCAGTGTGCTATCCATTTGGAGATTGTTTGGATATGGCCTTGCCCTCTGCCCCTGCTGCGAAGCTGACTAGCAATTGGTCAGGTTTTCTAAAACATTTAGTCCTATCCAGACAGAATCTGAGCTGTCTGTGCGCACATCTAGAGAGGGCAAATGAATGGATTTGGCTGAGAGCCACACTGGACACCACTTTAGGCATGAAGGATGGGTTAGTCCTGAGGGAGACCCTGTCAGCATGGAAAATGATGAAGGGCTCTACAGCCATAAGTGCTTGTAGCTCTGAAACTCTTCTAGCTGAAGTGATGGCTAGAAGCAAGGCTGTTTTCCAAGAGAGGAATTTTAACTCTGCTGACGTTGCAGGCACAAAGTGGGGGGGGGGGTAGGGTGAGCTTTTCCAACACAAAGTTAAGGTCGCAAGCTGGGGTAGGAGCTCTTCTGAGTGGCCTTAAGTTGTTAGCCCCTCTTAGGAACTGTTTGATGAGAGGGTGTGAGAAGAGAGGTGGCTCTGTGCTGTAATGAGCAGAGATGGCAGAAGCATGAATTTTAATAGAAGAGAAGGATAGATCCCTGTGTAGTAGGTCTGCTAGGTAATACAGGATGAGAGGTAGGGAGGGCTGTGCTGTTTCGGCTCCCTTAGCCTGGATCCAGGTGCAAAACCTTTCCCACTTGTCAGCATAGTATTTTCTAGTGCTGGGGCATCTGGCCTCATGTATAACATCCAGGACTTGTTTGCTTAGGCTGGCAGCTGGAGGAGAGGTCAGGGAATAAGCTAGGCTGCCAGTTTCAGGGTCTGCAATTGTGGATGCAAGAAATCTCCATTCTTCTGGCTCAGCAGTGTTGGGATCTGAGGCAGGTGCTATGGTGGCAGGCTATGCAGCAGTGGGTACCAGTGCTGGCGTGGCCAGTCTGGGTCAATCAAAACTGCCCTTGGTTTTTTCTCCCTTATTTTGAGCAGTACCCTTGAAATAAGTGGTAAAGGGGGAAACGCATAGATTGAAAGGTTTACCCACTTGAAGGCTAGAGCATCTACTTTCCAAGCCTTGCTGTTAGGTTCCCTGGTGCAGAATGTACTGAGCTGATGTTTGGAGTGGGAGACAAAGAGGTCCACCTTCGGGATGCCCCATTTCTGGATTACAGGGTTGAAGGTTCTGTGGTCTAGCTGCCACTCGTGTGGGTCTAGCAGGTTTCTGCTTAAGTTGTCTACCAGAGAGCTTAGGGAGCCTGGCAGGAATTGTGCTTGCAGGTGTATTTGCATGGCTGACGCCGTGTGTCAAGGGGTCATGGCAAGCCTGCAGAGAGGATAAGAGTGAGTCCCTCCCTACTTGTTGATATACCACATCACTGTGGTGTTGTCTGTTTTAATCGCTAAAGGCCCGGGGGGAGAGTAGGTGGTCTGAATGCTGTCAGGGCGTGCTGAACAGCTAGCATCTCTTTTTGGTTGATCTGCAAATGTATTTGATTTGGGGTCCAATGGATGTGAATGCACCTACCATCCAGGAGTGCACCCCAGGCATAGTCTGATGCATCTGTGGTGAGAGTCTGGGCGGCGTGGGGTTGTGAGAAGGGAAGCCCCTTGCTGTGGGTGCATGTTGCTGCCCACCAAAGAAAAACTTTCCTTAGACAGGGTATCATGGGTATGATAGTTTCCACATCTTGACAGTGTTGACACCAAAGGCTTTTTACGTACCATTGTAGTTTCCTCATATGCAGTCTGGCATATGGAATGAGTAGAATGCAGGAGGCCATGAACCTTAGAGCTTGCAGTATTTTCCTTGCAGATAACTGGGATCTGGTGGCTAGTTGAGAGAAGTAACCTGTCAGGTAGGCTTGTTTTTCTGGAGTAAGGAATGACATCTGGGATGCTGCGTCCAGGCTTGCACCTAGGAATACATTTTTTTGTGTGGGGACTAGTTTTGATTTCTTTTTGATGATGGTATACCCCAGGGAGGCCAGGAGGTCCTTTACAAAGGTCAGGTGCTTTTCCTGACTGTCTGCCTGAATCAGGGAATCATCTAAGTAGGGGTAAATTTGAATATTTCTTTGTCTCCAAAAAGAAATGGCTGGAGCTAGGCATTTTGTGAAAACTCTGGGAGCAGTGGACAAGTCAAAGGAAAGCACAGAAAACTGAAAGTGCATGGAACTGCCCTGAAACGTAGATATTTCCTGCAATATTCCCTGACTGAGATGTGTATGTAGGCCTCTTTTAGGTCTAGGGTGGCTAACCAAGCATCCTTGAAAAGCATAGGAAGAAGGTGCTGGAGGGTGAGCATTTTCAGTTTTGGTATCACCAGAAAGGTGTTTAGAATAAATAGAGCGAGGATTGGGTGCCAGGTGCCCTCTTTTCTGGGTACCAGGAAGAGTCTGGAATAGAAACCTTGGCCTATCTGGTCTGCAAGAACATGCTGTATTGCCCTCGTGGAGAGCAGGGAATGGACGTGCTTTTTGGCTTCTGCCCACTGGTTTGGAGGAAGATCTGGGAACCCTTTTGGGGTTAGCAGTGTGTGGAAATAAAATTTGTATCCCTGGGACACTATGTTGAGGACCCATCGGTCGTTGGTAATAGAGGCCCAGTTGTTTGCATGGAAGGAGAGTTTCCCTTCTAGGGGCACAAGCAGGTAGGCAGAGGTAAGGGGTGGAGGTGTAAAGTCATTGTGAGTTCTTACCATAAGGGTGTGGCTTAGCACTCCCTGTTTTTGAAGAGAAGGAACTCCACTGTTTAGATCTTTGCATTCCCTAGGACTGCTGTCTGGGGGGTCTGCTTTCCTTGGGTCTTGGCTGAGCTGGCCTGGAGGGGGTCGGAAAGGACCAGTGCTTGGAGGGGCAATGCCTACTGTACCTCAGAGGCTGGACCTGTAAAAAGTCTAACTGTCTGAATAGATTTAGCTTTTTCTTCCATCTTTTTAAGACCTCTTCTGCCTTGGTGCCAAACAAATTGTCTTTGTTCAATGGTGCGTCCAATAATTTTGATTTGACATGGTCTGGCAAGGTCTGTTCCTTAATCCAAGTATGCCTTCTAAGGACAGAATCAGTGACTGCTGCCCTGCACGAAGGGCATCAAAGCCACACTGCAAGGTGTGCTTAGTAACTTGGCTTGTAGAATGCATAAGCTCTTGTAATTCTTTATTTTCTGCACAAGCAAGAAAGGAAGATATTTTTTTTGTTTGAGGAGTTCCATGGTATGCTGCTGATATTTCAGCATGTGGAACTGACAATTTAGTGCTCTAACAGCAAGACTTGCAGAGGTGTATACTTTTTTACCCCATCTGTCTAAAGCTCGAGAATCCCTGTCTGAGGGTTGGGATTCTTAGCTGAGGTTTCTTTAATTCCTTTAGGTCCTTGGGAGATGACCTCTGGGTCAGCAGTACGATTTTTGAAAAGGAATTTGTGAGAGTTAGGGACTCTGTAGTACCGGTCAGGTTTCCTGGGAGCAGGAAGAAGGGTGTCAGGAGTCAAACTGGATTCCATAAAATCATCCTCCACAACATCCAGGACAGGAGGAATGGCTAAAGGTCTGTGCTGTGGTAAATCTAACAATTCCCTGAGTCTCTTGTTTGACTGACGGTAGTCCTGACATTCCCATTGGAAATGCTCTCTTAAAGTATGTAGGGTTTCACCAAATGAAAAATCCTTGGGAGGAGAGGCAGAAGGAATGGATTCCTCTGCATCAGAATCCTCATAAGCAGGGAGGAGTTGCATGTCTTCATATTCAGAAACCTCATAGTCATCAAACTCCTGTTCAGATAAAACTACTGGGAACAAGTCTCTCTCTCTTTTAGAAGGGGTAGCCTAGCATCCCTTAATAAGCATAATATGGTCTTCCGCCATTTTAAACATTTGAGATTGAGGCATGGAAGCAGGTGCCTGAGCTTGGGTCGTCGTTTTTTAGGCATAGTTTGCAGCCTCGGCCTTAGAAACTCGGTAGTTTTAAAAAGAACTGAAGATGCGAAAGAAGTCGTTGGTTTGTGTCGAGTATCGGTAGTATGAATAACTTCCTCAGAAGCTGGTGCCTGCTCAGCAGCTCCGGACCCATCCAAGGTAGAGACATCCCCAGGATCCTTAGTCGAAGAAGAGTCTCGTAGCATACCGGACTCCAAACATGTCTCGTAGCAGCCTGCGAATCCATAGAAGCGGGCATCAGGGGCTGCGAAAGCGCCTCACTGAGGACCTGAGAACTGATTACGAGTTTAACAGAAGCATCACCGTTAGTTTTGGATCTGTGTGGTCTGTCTCTGTCTTTATCCTTACTTTTTTTGAAAGATCGTTAGTCGGATGGCTTACCAAAGCCATATCGCAATACGAGGACTGAGAGCGAAAATATTTAGCTACAATAAAGGACCGACGACATATAGTTCTGGCGTTGAACAAAGCACAAAAGCGATAGCGAGGGACGTCGTGGTCTGGGGCTAAACAGGTGACACAGTAAGAATGGAATTCTCGGTGTGCTACTTGCTTTCCACAGGCAAGACAATTGTTACCTTTTTCTGACATCGGTTAGAGCAAGAAAAAAGTATCCCCAATGGGGTACTTAGCTTTAGAAGACTTCAACTTCAATTCAGAAATAAAAACTCAGGTAGCGGTCGACCGGAACTCATGAGAGCTGCTTCGGGCTCCTCGGCAAGAAAGACTGATGTAATGGCGCTGGCTGCCTGACTTTATACTACTGACGACCTGACATCAGTCCTGGAGCTACAGCAACCGACGCTGAAATACTAAGCCTCTGGTATTCGGGCCAACTAAGGGCTACCCCTGGCAGGATAACCCAAGTGTGATGACTGCAACAGTGAAACACGAAGAACATCTGATCTGTTATGCAAAGATTTCACATTTGTGAGATGACAGAAATCAAGTTTTTGACACATATCAAAAGCTACGCTTCTCTATTCTGGGCTCTCAAGGGGAAAAAGGCGAATTATCTCAGTTTGGGGAATCATTACACCTTCAAAGGACATAAGAACAGAGCTTTGAGGACATCAGATCTTTGGGTAACACTAAAATAAGGCTCCTTACAAATAAGAGAGCACTGGGCTTAGAATGAAGAAATAGAAGTCTCAGTCATAAAATGCAAGCCATAAGAAGGGACTGTATTTTTAACTTGGGGTCTCAGCTGAAAGATGCCACTCGAACTATTCTGAAAAACCTGTGCTGGTTACTAGACTAAAGTCTGCTAGATCAGAAAAAGCCAAAAAATAAAGAAACTCAGAACTATATACCTTAATCACACAGTAGTTCAGATCTAATCTTAAGACATGTCTGAGGTAAACCTATCCATCTTGTGTCAAAGAGAACTGATTTAAAGCATGTTCCACAAACAAAAAGGAGAAACACTTTCACTGGGGATTGTATGACTCATGACAGATTCCTTTCTGACAAGCAAATCATCAAGTGGTAAAAGGACAGCCTGTCACATGGCTGTTCTGGGTTGGCAATGCTCAAGGTCACATTTTGTGAAAGATGACTAATTGCCATGAAGCCTGAGTGGCACTGAAGCATGTTCAATATTTATAAGGACTTTTACTGCACTATGTAAAAGGACCTTATCAGATTGCAAGTCCTGACACTGAAAAATAAAATTCCAACAGAAAATAAACTTTGAAGATCATTTTTATTCCTTAAAAGCATTGGGAGGGGGACAGCCCCCTGCACTCAACACTTTGGGAGGAGTACTGATGTCATACTCCAGTTGCCAACACTAGTTTTTAAAAAGGTTGCTGTATCCTGGAGTAGGGTGAATACTCCTATATAGCTCAGACTTAGTACACACTCCTTAACATTCACATTTACAGTTCTGTTCTTAGTATTGTAATTACTCATCTTGGAATTGCAACAGATACCCCATCCTGACTACCTGACTAATAAGAATCTCACTGTAAAATGTGGATCCTTTTTCCTGAGCTTTTTTTTGTGCAGTGGAAAGTCAGAGAGATAACCCATTCAATATACACAGATACCTATAGCTGTAGTCATGAGAGCAGGGTTGATTGCTTCAGAATTATATTAGCCTACATGGATATTAAATTTGGAAATATCAGAATCAGTTTCTTGGGTTTATACTAATCTTATTGCTAAAGAGCCATAAGATATTTACCCACATAATCCAAGTGAATCTTATAATGTTATTATAACATTTCATCTGAACAGAAGATAATTCACATTAATACCAAGAAAATGTGGAGCTATCCATCCAATCATTAAGGCTAGCTTGGAATGTAGAAAGAGAAACTTTATTTTCCAGGAAAGCCCAATGGAAACAAACACCTCTTTCCAGGGGCAGTGCAAGAACAATGTCTTAAATGACTTGCTCAAAGTCACACATTTTCCAAGTGGAAGTTCAGGGAATCAAACCCAGGACTACACAATGAAACTCATTAGCTGCTCGTAACACTAACCATCTATGCTAAACTGCTGGACTAGATAGCAGAGATCATCAGTGAACCCCTGGATACTGGGAAGTGTAAAACACAGACCTTAACCACTGAACCCTACACTGAGTCACGTTTCTAAACCACTTTCCTGCCTTATATATCAGCCAGAAATGGAGTTAGTCCACATCAGAACAGCAGTTAAGGGATTTAAGTGTCAAGTAACTGCAATGTAGTTAAAGACTTTGCTTAGTACAGCAAACATGTCTATGGTGAATGCCTGCAGATTTTTCTTCAAAGTTTTAGTTTCTAAAATCCCAAAATATAACAAGTCTAACAAATTACTACTTTTTGTTAGCAAATGTATACATCTAGATATTACTGGCCGAGAACTTTGTCATTATTTTAATATGAATATAATCAGGGGGCATGTAATTTAATAAGGTCAAGAACCCCAACATTTTTGTACACACCCTAATGCACCCAGTTCTGAAATATGACATCACATTTTGGCATCTTGTTAAAAATATATAAGAGCAAATATGTCCAATGTTAAAGTCAAATAACGATTTTGGAAAAAGAATTCAACAAACTAATAGATTAGAGTATTTTAATCTTTACTCCATTGCTTATCATTAATGTAGGTAAACCATGTGCAAAGTATATAAAGCTAACAAAGATAAACTATTCCTTTTCATTTCTTTACAATGGGCTTTGTTTTATTTAAATACAAAGTCCGTAACATTAACTTTGTATCCTTCACAGTGCTATTCAGAGAGCTTCCCAATTACGGATTATTCCATGGTTTACAGCAATAACTTGCACTCTTTTAAAAAAGGACATGCTGGACAATTTTTGGTAGTGAACAAATTCATAACACAAGATATGTTGTAGGATAATCTGGCCTACGGTCACTTGGTCCTTTCTAAACTATGTAGTGTCACTAAAGAAGAGCATGTAAAAATTACTGTCATTTAATTAACACAAAAGTAATACTGTGCTTTAAAACAAAGCAACAGGGAAAACATTTATAAGAGCATTAGTATAGGCTCAATTTACAACATAAATGAAGTAAATTATTACAATTTGAACCCTACATGCATTTATAATGATTAATTTGTTGAATATCAGCTTCACTACTACAATACAATGGCCAGACTAAAAGACATGAAATAAGAAACTGGATAGTTAGGTTAAGTACCTACCTGCAGTGAACAGTGATTGGTCCATCTTGTCCAAACTGTTCTTTTGTTTTATGTACCTGCCCAATAAAATCAATGAATCCTTCTCCTGTTTTTGGAACCCCTTGCTCAGGCCAGTCTGTGAACTGGAATTGACGGATTGTCCTGGACTGACCATCCTACCAATGACAGGAAAGAAAAAAAGTCACTTACATGAAGACAGCAAGAAGTAATATAAGAAAAAAGCAATAACCTGAAAATAGAATATACACTGCCTACACATTAGCATCCACAAATATACACTGTGAAGATGGTTATCACAAGGTCAGATCCTATTTATAAATCTCTGCCTTTTGCAATGTTCCCTCCTCCACACTAGTGGAAATAACAATACAGACATTTTTTGTTTGTTCTCTGTTTAAGTATTCTTCAACTGTACTCTGCTCAGGAGGTTATCTTCTTGCAATCATGACTAATGTGTGATGCAAATTTTTTCCAGTGCTATCCTGCATATCCACTATGATACTCTTAGCTACTAAGTTTACCCTGCTTTCCAAAATGAAAGAACATCATCACCCTGATATCTTGCATTTTTTGGATTCTATTATTTTTCTGAGAGACCTAGGCCACTGTCAACACAATATCAATGAAAAAGAAGTACAAGGAATGCAACTGAACTTTCTTCCCTTCTGAAAGATTTTCAGTAAAAGGGCTAATCCTCAAAACAGGCAAGTCACTCAAAATATACTAAATGAGGTCCACTGTCAGATGATTTTCCAACAACCGTTTACTGCCTTTGCAAGTCCCTTCTTAAATTGTATAGAAGGGCCTCAGGTACTATATAATGAGAAACATCTCATCCCAGCTAAGTTAATTTCTCCCAATTTACAGTAGCCTTATTAACATCCATTCTGCCAGTGACAACTACTCAACTCAATATGCCTGAGTTTTTGAAGTTTCTGTTGCTACCTATATCGTCAATGTCTATACTGAACAAAAATGAAAATCTCACTAACAGCTTCATACTACATACATTTTAATCTGAGAAATTAATTTGTTTGGATGGTATTACCTCAAAGATGAGAAAAGCCAACTGAAATTACATTGGAACCCCTACACGTCAGTCTTAATATATTACACATCCTTAGCAGATTATCTATTTTTATACTGACTCTGAAGAAGTTGAGGTATAGCTTCTTTTCACCGATGATGAGTAAGAATGGAAGGTAGGCAACAATCCACAAAAGATGAGTGCTAGAATGATGGAATATTTATTTCTCTCATTCTCTACACTTCATGTCCAGTGGGTGTAACTTTCCATGGTAAAAAGGTTCCCCACTCCTCTTCAAGGCAGCACGTTTAGGACTTCTTGAATACACGGACTCTATGCACCTCTTCTAACTTACCTCTTCTTATTAACAACTTTGGCTGAAAGGACATTTAAAATGTTAAGTATGCCACCTGACACAGGAAAGCTGTTCTTTGTGCTCCAAAATAACCTAATCATCACTGATGCTTCCCAAGGGATCAGTCATCCTTTCAAACAACCCCCCCCCCTTCCATGACCTCTCAATAGCCTGTTTATTTACTTATTTATTCATTCATTGACATTTGATTACCAGGAAAGTCCAACTGGGTAGAAGCCCATTTTCAGCAGAGGCCAGGGGAGAAAATCTCCAAATTATTACAAAACATTTTAAAAACAATAATTTTACAATCTTCAAAAATAAAACAAAAAAAATCTTCAGCTTAAATTATAACAAATCAGACAGAATATAAAAGCATTGGCTAAGAATCAATAGAAGGTATATGACAATAATTTAATATTGAGGGAAAAATACAAATAGGAATTGCAATATGTATATTTAGAGAGAAAGTCAGGGAAGACAAATTAGATAGCAGTAAGGGTACACGTGAAAAAAGGAGAGTAAGGAGGTATAAGGAATGAAAAGGTACTTGTTCACATTTAGGGATCTAGTTTATCCTGGTTTAGAGTGAGAACAAAGCCAGATTTTGGCTAGGAAGTCTTTCAGTGTGGTTTTCAAAGATGGGAGGGAGGGTATGGACCTGACGGATAATTACTTATACTATCCTGAAACCAAAGTATGAATAAGGTGTCCTCAGTGGAATTTCTACACTGCAATGAATGGCATGACATTTACTCTGCAGCAAAGTTAAGGCACAAGGATAGGTGTGCATCAGCAAGTATTCAAACAAGTTACACCTAAGCAACCAGACTCAGAATTGTTACCTTAAATACAGAAATGTCAGACACTCAAAACACACAGAAGAGGCTTACAACTATTCCCTTAATGAAATGAACTTACAATGTTGTGCTGAGAAAGCACTAGGTAACATGATCTAAACTGTTCTCAGGACATTCAAGCAACACACTCTCAACTCCCTCTTTTTTACGACTTCAAGAATGGAAAAAGGAAGACTTCTAGATTTAAAAAAAAGAAAAACATAGATTTGACATCACTTAAGATCTCCAGGCAGCAACTCAGGAAGACGTACCCCCCAAAGGAAACTATCTCTAATGATATCCCAGTACATCATCAGTCTCACAGCTCACAATGTGCATGGTTAGCTTCCTCCTAAGCCACCAAAATGAGTTAGTTAGGGGCTGGATTTCCATCATGAAAAGCAGTGGCAAGCCATTATTGGAAGACACAGAGACTCTTACAGCAAGTAAACAAAGTCTGGAGGAAACTTCATTTGTAGCTCAAATAACTTCCATTCAACTCAAATTCAAATGATAATTTAAATCCAGAACCCCACTCAGCAAAAAATGTTCTAGTAGGGATACCAGAAAGTAGAACTTCAAGCACTTATTCCAAGTTCTTCCTGCTCTTCCACACAGAAGACATTAGTTCAAGTTTGCATTTAAAGATTTCAAAATATGTGTGCGCAATACAAGTATGTTTGAATGTTGCTATGCAAACTCATTTTTCCTTCATAATAAAGGAGGATATGTCTGCTTGCTCAACATGTGAAACATTAAACTGCAAATTATGATTTATTCAGTAGACTGGAATGTTCTTAAAGTCAGACTGCAAGTTTTTTTTCTTTTAGTATCAAGTGAGTGCAGCTTGGATTACTTCTGCATTTTTAACTTTACAAACTGCAAATTAAAGAACCATCATCATATAAATTAACATACATGCTCCAATACTTGGACAAATGCCAGTTATTAACACTATCCAGAGATCTGCTCATCAGAAATAATTCCTTAACCTACAGCAATTTTAGATATATGAAATCAAGATCAATTTCCTGAAATCATCTCCCATGTTGTCAAAGAAAATTTACTGTAAGCCTTGTTCTTGATGTACCAAGGCAAATCATTGCATGACCCAGAAATGACCTACTGCCTCAGGCAACAACTAAACAAACTGCTGAGTTCTAAGATAATTTTTAGAAAAAATGCTGCAGGGTGCCAGAATACATACTGGCTGCAGAGCAGCTGTGTTTCCAGCATGACTTCATGACAGCAACCCAATGGACCATTAGGACTAAGTGAAGTCAATACCGATGCAGTCTTGATGATTCAGTCCCAGTGAATGCCAGTCTTTAAAAAGAAATGACTGGTGGATGCTGTGATGATAGGAGGTATTGCCAGCTATGCCAGGAGAAGTGGGTGGGGCAGTGGATGTGTAACACATGCCAGCACAGCTAGCTGGTGTTTTGTAAAAATTATATGTCACTTGTGCATCAAACTGATTTGTAGAGATGCTTGTGTTGAAAAATGTATTTGCAAAGTTGCTAGTGTTAAAATGTACCAACAATGTGCTCTGCTGGAAATAAAAGAAATGTACATGCATTATTGTAACTGTTTAAATGCATATGTTTTAACAGAGGATACTGGAAAGTAAGAGGTTAATCTCAAACTTAAAAATAGAAAAGACATTAAATACTGGGCGTAGTCCACAAAGATGTTATCTCACGGTTTTGAATGAAGCCAGAGACTCAGTGTCTGTAAGTATGGATTATTAGCTCCTGTAGGAAGAAGGGAAGAGCTTTATGGTTTTATGACTTCCAGCAGCTGCACCAGATCTGAGCAAAGCTCTATCTGTGTGCATGGTAAAACATAGGTGCTAAAATCATGGCAGCTTCTAGTATTGGTAAGTGTGGGAAAGAGAGTCAGATGACCAGATGCGATCTCATTGTGTAATCAACTCTGAAATAATATTTAGATATTATTTTGAGAAGTTTCTCAGTCAGATTAGGCAGTCTGTTCTTGGAACCTGGCAAAGGAGGAAGACGACTCACCCACTTCATCTTGCCTTCCACTAGTAAGTGACCAGGGACTAGTATTCTTTAGATTAGTCAGGAAAATGTAATGAGAATAGCTGAGTGTGTTTTTTTCTGCAACTGTGTGAATATTTATGGGCTGGTTACTTTTAATATTTCCTGTGATTGAAACTCTGGTGTTTACTGTAAATAGATATTTAGTATCTTCATGGTCTTTTATTCATTATCATTAAATATATTTAAACTTTTCATTGTAGCTGGTCCTTTTAGGGAATATTTAAGCGTTGAGAGTATTTGCATATATCTGGGGATAACTGTGGCCAGTCCTGAAAGCCTGGCTGTTTGGTCAACATTACCATTTGTTTCAATATTAACTTCACTCAGCATAATTGGATACCCTTTTAACAGCCTTACAATAACTGAATGGTGGCAGTGAAACTACCTTATTGTCCTGGCAAAGTTGGTAGAGCGGGTAATCTGTGCCAGCCTTTCCCAGGTGTGCCTGTGTGTGCATGTTTGAAAATTAAATATCAAAGTGTGTGCGTGTCAACTACAAGGAGCAGGGACACGAAGCACTGGTTTCACAGAGATGGTGTTGAACACAGCTGTGTCAGTGGATAGTCTTACTGGGGACCTGGGGAGAAAGAGATATACAGAAATAAAAACCTGGGCTGACTGTGTTCCCTTTGTGCTCTTAAGGGAAACTGCGCTTGATGCAGAGAGGTCTGCATCTGGAAATACTGAGAGCATCCATTTGTATTCTAAGTGAACATCCCTCTCCAGTGTCAGTGGTGAGGATTGAGGCTCCTTGATTACTGGCCCAGAGTGGAGACATCGCAGATGCAATCTCCCTATTTCCAGAATGGTGGTTGCCTTTACTTAAAGTACTCCCATACAGTTCATCATGAAGGTTACCTCCCTGACAGTATCAAATACACATCTCTGACCCAACAAAGCCTCTGGATCCAAGACAAAACCTTCTTCCTACTTTCCATGCCAACATTCTGGAGACAGGAGCAGCTAAGCATGCCCTGGGCCCTGCCACTATAAACTACAACCATCAAGTCCCTGATAAACACAGAAATATCAGTGGCCTATTTCTACAAACAATTGGAGACTCAGAATTATCTGCTATGCTTGCAAGTAGTGACAGACTTGGACTTGATTTCACTCAGTGGAGGAGTGTATTTCATACATGAGTAAATCCTTCCAGGGATCCCGAAGTTGTTCTGTATCTAAGTAATGAATGAAAAGTCCTACACAGTTTCATTCAAGCAGTACTGCTATCCTGAGGGCAAATATGAGCATATTTGATAACACTGAAAATGAAAAACATCTACATTTCTGGTGAACCAAGACCTTAATTTTAATGCTACATGAACTGTCCCTCTCTTAATGAAACAATTTTTATTCCTTCCTTCCTGAAATATTCTAGTCCTGATTAAATCCAACAGCAACAAGACCCAGAAGATTATGCTGGTTCGCTACATGAAGAGATAAACTTCTGGAATCAAGACATGTTAATGGACAGTCACTGACTTTAAGGTATACTGCAAGGCGGCGATGCTTACAATGTTATAGGGGCTACTGGACCCAATCCATCAATTTGGAAGGAAAACCATCCTAATACAATGTTTGGGAGGGATCAAAGGGATATATATTCCATTAAGTGCCAGAAGGTTGCATAGGACAAAGTGCAGAAAGGACTACGGAGATGGAACTAATGAAGTTGATAAAAAAATACATATATAATTGAAAGAAACAAATGCACTGACTTGGTTGAACAATCAAAATCTTATAGAAATTTTACAAAAATGGAGGTTTCAAGCAGCAAAAACTTCCAAAATGTCTGTAGAGGGATTAACATAACTGGGATCAGTTAATTATGGGAGGAAGAATAATGACATGGGAACAATATGTAGACAAGGGTGCAAACTATGTTATAAACATTGAATTGCTTAATAACTTTTATAGGTAAGCTGACGGATTGAAATTGTACAGACACAAAAGGGATTAAAATGGTTTTTGGCAGATAGAAAACAGGCAAGAACATTTAGGCATAAAGGGAGTCAATTAAGTAAATTATATAAAATGCTAAAAGAATAAGTGGCACATAAGACAAATACATTTAGAATTATTTGGGAGGATAATTACTACAAGTACTCCTGTAGCTTTGTAAGATCATTATCCAAGTCTCCGGACTTGCTACAAAAGCAATGAAATTTAGATTTTTTGGTTGAAAAATGACAAACATTTTTATAGGAAAAAGGGGTGGGTGGATTTGTTGGAGAAGTAATACTGATTTAATACATAAATTTTGGCAATGGCCTATGTTAGATGAGTTTAAGGGGGTGGGGTGAGGAGGGGGGTACAGAACTTTTTAATGTTATTTGGCGTGGGAAAGTGGTAATCACATCACCTCTCCAGATGATTAGTTTGGATGAAGTACAGGGAATTGTGAAAGGGAAAAGAGCGTTGCTGAATTTACTTCTAACTGTGAATAAAGGAATCACCAGAATGTAGAAAAGAAGAGGAATAATGGCACAAACATGTAAAACAAATTGGGAAGAAGATAAAAAGAAATGGAACTTTCATCATCAAATGTCAAGATACAAGAAACAAAATGAAACGGATGGCTTGGACATTTCAAGCAGAAGGGAATCTGAGGAACAAGTAATTTTAGGCTATATTATACTACACTATTGTATTTATTAGTTTTTAAAGTTCTGATAATAGTGTTAAACTTCTATGACAAATGCATATAAACTATCATAAAGTACAATGTGTTCCAAATGAATGCTTGTTTTTGAGAAATACTATTGAGTAATAAGGACTGTTTCGTAATGCTGTTAGTCAATTAGTTGCAGCAATAAAATGCAAGTTAAAGAGATGTCAACAGAAGAGTTTTACCATGAGTCACATGAACAAGACAGGCCAAAATCTGTACACTGCTGAAATGCAAGACGCAGCTGACAAAACTGATATGACCAAGTAAAATACTTAAAAACAGTCCAAGTAGTAGTAGATGTACAGCAGGAAAACCCATGTTTAGGTGTAGTGTAAACATCTACATACAGAGAATACACACAAATACTTATGATACAGCACATACAGGAAATCGTAATGACATCAAAAATCACCCACATCACAATGCAGTACTGTTACAATGAAGGATAAATTCAGAAGCAGCTTTAAAGGTACACATTGTCTATTATAGTAAAGAACCACAGTATGTGTGATATGCATCTTTTTGCTTTTCAATATTTTTTTTCAGGTTAGAAATGGTCTTCCCTACCATGGATTGATAACACACAGTACAGGCAAAGAGAACGAAAGAGGGAGTGATAAGTGAAAGCCCCAGCTTTTCACTGAATCCTGAATAGAAGCTGCTATTAAGAAGAGATAATTAGTAGGCCATATAAAGCACTACATTACAACTGTAATAATCAATCAGAGGAGGTCAGAAAAGATTGGGAAGACAAAAAGAAAGGCAATTTATAAAACAAATCATCTAATGTTTCCAAGTAAGCAACAAAGTCCAGAAGCTTTTGGATTTTCCTTGGATATGTTTGCACAGGTATACTTGTACCCTGAATAGACTTCAGAGATTTTTTCAAGTATATATCAAATGTCAGAGGTGTGATGAGGAGAACACAGGGAGGTAATTGGGGGCATGTCTTTTGGGAATGTAACAAGTTGGCAGATTTTTAAAAATTGCATACAGAGTAATTTAGTAGAAATATTGAGGGTGGATGTTAACTAAGGGAATGACTCTTTTTTGGGCTGCAAGAGTGGATCTGAATTGCCTACACATAGTGAGATCTCACTAAGTTTAATCTCATTGGCTACAAAAAAAGAAATTGCTAGAAAATGAAAATCAAACTCTGAGCCAACTGCAGCTGGAGTACTGAATATTGTAAAGGATAACTAGAAGCTGGATCTTTAAAAAAGGGAAGGAGCAAATTATATGGAAATAATTGAATTTATGATAACAATGTGTGTAGAATAATGTTCAAAAGGAGGAGTGAGGTATAAGAGAAGGCAGGAACTGAGCAATTTATGTAATGGTGTGGTGAATGATAATTGTTAAAAAAATATGTAAAATGCATGAAAATGATTAAAAGTGCTACTATGGTTTATTTTATTTTCTATTTATGTATGTATGAAGATTTAATAAAGGTGCTTAACACAAAAGTTGTAATTTTCTTCGGCCTCCTACCTTTTTTAAGTACAAGTGGTCATACCTCCCAACTGTACCAAATTATGGGGTCCAAATAATGGGGTGCCACGATTCCCGGGTGGCACCCCTTCATTTCCGAATTTCCCAGCGCTTCATTTTAAAAATTTTATTTCCTGACTTTTTGAGCTGATGTCATCACATGTGCGATGACATCAGCAGCCTGCCAGCCTGTCAGAATTGAGCTGAATATGCATGTATTTCCAGCTGCCATGAGACTGGAATCTATGCTGCTCCTAGATGCTCCATTTACGAAGCTGTCTACAGGGAAGAGAAGAGCTTCATCCTGCTGTCTACGAGTGTCTACAGAACGAGCCATTTTGTTGCTTGCCCTGGTAGGGCAAGAGGTGTGTGTACAGACAACTTGAGTTTTTGAATGACAGCAGTGTGTGTTTGTGTGTGTGTGAGAGAGAAAATGCCTCAGACTGAATGTACCTGGTGGCTACAGAAGGTACACTCAGGCTCAAACCTTGTACCCTGGGTACAGGTGACAAAAAGCCTAAAGCCCCTACCCACCACCCCTTCTATAAAACTTTCCAGATTTATACCTCATATTTTTGTTCTGTTCCTCATAAGATCTGTGGTTTTCTGGATTTCAGTGAAGGATTTAATTCACTAAATAATGACAGGCATTTGAATTTCAGACTTCATATTCTTCAGAAAAGAAATGGGAAACACCAAACCTTTTATTCTAGTAATTAAGATCAGCATGGCTGTATTTCCCCCTTATTGGCTTTGTCCAGTTTTTTTTCTGCTAAGTTTACAAGTTCAGAAAAGAAACAGTAACACCAAACCTTTTATTCTAGCAATTTTCTAAGTTTATACGATCAGTATGGCTGTATTCCCCCATTATTGGCTTTGTCCAGTTTTTTTTTTTGTGCTAGGTGTTTTAAGATCAGTATGACTGTATTCCCCCATTACTGGCTTTGTCCAGTTTTTTTGTCCTAAGAGGTTGAAAGCTATGGTGAGAAGTGAGAACTGAATTCATTAAATGACAGCCATTTAAGTTTTAGTCTTCCTATTGTTCAGGAAACTGCTGATTTGGCATAGTGGCATGTTGCTCTGACTGTAGTGCACAGGGTCCTGGGTTCAAGACTTGGCACTGAAATGCATGGTGGTAACAACATTTTATTCTAGCAACTTTCCAAAATTATACAAGCAATGTTTAAAATGTGCCCCTGGGTTTTGAGCTTTTGCCCCCCCCCCCCAATAAATTTTGGCTTTTTCCAGATTTCATGTGCTGCGAATTTGAGAGATATAGTTGAGCGTCAACTAGATTTTACAAGGAGCTGAGAACTTCAGGAAAAGAGAAGTTTAGTGTTGCTTATGCTAAGTCTGCTTGCATTCTTAACATTATAACAGGTTAAATACTTGTTTTTGATGTAGAAGGCTGTGGGTTCTATTCCCACAGTATGTAGATGCATTCCTGATACTGTACTGTGGTGTTGTACTTTTAAAGGGGTGGGTGTAACAAGTCAAGGGTGTAGCTACAGATACAACAGACTTGGACTAAAAATTGGAAGTCTTAAAACACGCAGTTTACATAGTTTATTTTGTTGTGCATTTACAGCTATTGAGTTGGTCTGATAACACAAATCAGAGAAAGTCAAGCAAAAAACTGAAACTGAAAATAAGTTCGAGAAGCTATGCAAGATGCGCAAGGCTTATACTACTGTCATTATATATATATATATATATATAAATATATAAAATATAAAGAATATATAAATATACACTTTTATGATGGAAATGTTCTGAATTGGGCAGTTTTGTCATTATTGGTTCATGCATTTTGTTTTGCTGCCTACTGGAAAAATGTTCAAACAATAAATTTAAAATGCACTCCAAGTCTAACAAGTGTGCTGTGTTAGACAAGGAATATAATTTAATAAAGTCAGGAAGGTGTATCGAAGAACACGTGTAGGTTTCTTAAGGGGCCTATGGTTTGAAAACAGCCCAAAGGTAATCTTTATCCACCACAACTGGCCAGATGCATTTTCTTTGGATGTGGTGTGGGATTCAATGCTGTTTCAATGAATGTGAGTTTCAAGGGCAGAGAAGTTTTAATGCTATGTCTGTTTTCATTGTGAGACAGTACTGATTTGTTTAGCAGATGACTATTAGTGTTTGTGCATTGTGCTATAAAATGTAAAAATAAAATTCAAATAATCATTTTAGAAGTAAAGCAGTATGCACATTAGTGTTAATGGTAAATGGGGTGAAATAGCCAGGTAATGGGACATTGGAATGGCTGCAAGAGGGCTCTGGTGCCATATTTTGGCTGTCTGTTCTTCAGTTTGCAGTTGAAAGTTGGTATCCCACAATTCCACTGGAGTGGGTGAAGTTACGTAATTATATATGCAAATTTTATTTTAATCAGCATACAACTTTGTACCTATTTTTCATGGGCCTTGTCCAGATTTTTGATGTTTCCAGGTTGAGAAGGTATGCAAGTGGTACAAAAAAGCAACAAGGAAGTGAAAATTCTGCATGTGCTCTCCCTGACATCTGCCACAGCTTAGCAAATTAAAAAATAGCAAAAGGTCGGACCGTGGAAATCAAAGACTAACAGACTGACATTGCCACTTTTACATATCTCAACTTCCAGAAAGGTCAAAATAAAGACCTCAACAAATCAGCCAAATGGGGTGTATAAGAAAAGGTCTGCTCTCCAGTAGACAGGTTTGCCTATTTATTGCTTCCTTGTGTACATTTGTGTGGCAAAAACTATTTTTGCTTAGACATTTTCCTCTATTAAACCAACATTATTTCAGCTGCCTGCTAACTGATTTTTACAATACTTGCTGCATTAAATGTGCTACTTAACTTTTCTTTTATATACTCTTGATACTGGGTGCTGTTTGCGGAAAACGTCCCTATATACAATTTCCAAATATAACAGTATGCTATGCTGTACTTGTTAAAGTGCTTACTGTAGTACATTAGTTGTCTTTGACCCCCCCCCAATCTTTCCTGCGCCCTAGAAGTTCAAAAGTAACTGTACCTGTGGAGGTACTGAAAGATCCCAACACTTCAGCAGATACTCTGCATTTTAGTTACTGCAAAATTACTACAGATATTAATACAGAAAGTAACAGTAAGATCTACCATTGTCAATGCATTTCTCCTGAAAACTATTCAAGCCAAAATAATCAAGCCTGCATTACTACATAATCATTTAAGAAATTTAACAGCAACCTCAATACTTTATTAAGTTTTGCAGCACTTAAGAGAGTTTAATGAAGTATTTCACTGTGTTAATATTTTGTATTTCATTATATTTTCTACTAGGAAACATGGGATCAAGAATATTAAAAACCATGAAGACAAAATTTTTGCTTTTCTCTACTTCCAGGCACACTCTCCATTTTATCTAAACATGCAACATTTCATTATAATAAGTTTCCAGAATGAAGAAGCCTTGCTTCCGATTAGTGTCACTTCTGAATTACCAAGATATATACTGAACTATATTTTGTTAAAAGCTAATAATGTTGCTGGAGTATGCCATTACAGTAAGCAATGGATGGGGTAATTTTGCTTATGCCTTCTCCCATTTGTCTTTTTCAAGTATTTTGCCTAATTACGGGGAACAGATTTTATGACCATTTGTCTCCAGATGCCTGCTAATTATATGCAAATCACTTTACAGCTTTGTTATTTAAGTAAAAAAGCAGTTAATTTATGGGTGAGACCCTCTGGAGGAAAAGAATCTATGCAAAACTGTTTTAGCAGTTTATACATGAAGAATAGCAATTCTACTAAGTTGTTCGTTTAAAACCACATGCCACTGATAAATTCTAGAAATAAATATATGCATGTCTTAATCACACAGCTAGGAATGCAGATGCTGTGAATTTTTTATTAACGCTGACAAGAAAACAACTTTGATGACTTGTCAATTAAGGAACATGTGACTCCTATCCATCTACAAAGTCAGCTTTCATTCCACAGTAACTGCAATTCTGTGCTCAATAAATGACTTCAAAGAGCTTGAAAAGTCTTTCTATGGTGCATAAAATAACCATACATGAGCATTAACATTTTTTCATCAACAATTTTATTAAGTGCAATATTGTGTTTAAATACTATAAATGTCAATAATTCATTTGTCAAAATAAAATAACATGCACAAGAATACATAGCATACAATAAAATTTCTCAATGAATGTAGATAATGGAATTAACTGAAAATAAATATTACATTTTATGAGATTAAGATTTTATCCTGTGTTTGGACTAATGTAGTCTCTCAGCAGCATATGCAAATGTGTGCAGGAGAAAAATGGCAGCTGCAAAATTACTACAAACAAAAAATAAAATAAATTATGAACGTATTATTTTCCCTTTAACGGACATTTTGTTCCCTACTGCCCGCCTGCATAGATTCTTTCCTGTTTTCCACTGAAGATCATGTTCATTCTTAAGCATGGTTACTTCCCCTTACTCTCAACTACTAAATCTCCTTGCCTGTACATCCACCCATCCATGAGGTTCAACACTGTCCTTTGGGAATTCTTTTCACCTTGAAGCCACAGTACACATGCAGGAGGAAGGAGTTCACACGTCCATTCTACAAACTCTTTCCTTTGAGCATAATCTGAAAGATCTGAGAGAGCAAGAACATGTCATGATATCACAATGCTTTCACTACCTACTAGCCACCTACTGAGCAGTACTGTTAGTCTCGGTGTGTAAGGCAAAGGACTGCTGTACTGTCCAACCTTCCCTAAAACACACAGTTGCTGTGCTACTAATTAGGTTCTCAATTCTTCTCAAAAGTCATACTTCTGGGAACTTGAACATATTCCCAAACAAAGCTGCCAGTACCTCATATAGAAAGTTACAAGTGCTGCACTACTTAACAGGCCTTTCTGAACTGCTGTGTGAATTCAAATGGTGAAATTTGTGAAATGTACACATTTTTTGACTTTTAAATATAGGAACTGTTTTACACAAACTCACAGGGGAATATCATTAAACAAAGACAGACTGTGCTCCTAATTAGAACCCTATCACCACATCCAACTTGCAACTGCTTTGCAGGCATTAACCATAGTACACTGCCATATCTACTCCATCAAAACAAAATGTTGAGACGGTGTCTGACCATGGATGATTGGTCACTTGCTTTGCAAAGGGCTGCCACTTTGTGATAAACTTTACACTCCTTGATGTGTCTTACGTTGGGCATAATCTGGAAGAAGTCTAGCAGTACACAAACAAAACATTATCCTGAATAGCCACCCCACAAGTATTGCAAAACTGGCAGAAAGAGTAAATGAAAAACAATTTACCATAAAGCATAAGCACACAAGCAGTCTGAAAAAATGCAGTGAAGAGCATCCATCCACATCCATAACCCAGTTTCCCATTTTTGTGTTGATCTAAGGTTACAGCAGCAACAAATAAAAAAGTTTGGTGTACCTGGCCTCCCACTGCTTTTAAATACAAATTGTGTTAACAATAAGCAGCATGGTGTTTATCCATGAAAGTAAGCTTTTATCTAATTTATAAATATTTAAATAGAAAAGGCCACTGATGGCAAAGCATATCTCTGACAATGAAATAGCTAATAACTGTCATTAGAAAAGTATGTAACAAAAGACCTAGCTTCTGGTCTGTACTTATTCAACAACTATGTCATCATGTTGGGTCATCTGGTTCACTGCTACCTAAATAAAATCCTGCTTGACTTTCAAGCTTGTCACCTGCCATTTATCAATTTACTCCATCTCTTTAACAAAACAAAAGAGCAAGTCTGGGAACTGCAGTTAAGTCTTCTTACCCGTGCATCTGTAACTTTGAACTCTCGCAAGATGTACTGTGGCATATTGTACTCTGCCATGGGATCCACCACAAAGTACTGATAGCGAGCTGAGCGTTCGGCTGGCCAGTACTGATGGCACTTTTCCTAATCAATATCAAACATAATAGCAAATAGTTAGTAAACGATGGCAAGAAACTGCGTTCTGCAAGCATGTGGTCATTTGCAAACATGAACAGAGAACATTAATTACCATGATGGCATTCAGTGAAAAGCTCTTTTCGCTAGATCTGTCTGAAAATGCACACAAGAAAAATTACTACGTTTGCCAGAATGCTGAAAGAATCCAGCATTAAAAAAAAAAAAAAAAAAAAAAAAGATTCTCACCAAATGATTTGTGCAGTAATATTTTAAGATATATTTGCTTATTTAAAAAGTGCAGACTGACTGTATGGATGGCTTGCCTTAAAAAAAAAAAACTTCAGTGAAAAGAACTATGATCGTTTCTGCACTGACATTACTTAATGTTTCCATGTGCAGATACCTTTTAGTGAAATCTTAAAACTGATATTAGGTAGTACTACTGATCTAAGAGTAAAACCTGCAACATATTTTTGTAATCTGAACTGACAGCAGACATACTTTGGAAACCAAGAATGTGAACAGTAAATTCACACACAGAAAAGAAACAAATTACTAGACTAGTCACTGTCATAATGCAAGGTGATGGGCACCACAGTACCTTAATTAAGGACTGACGTCTGCAGCAAGTTAAGCAGATTGGGTAACAAAAAGATGCCAGAGCACCATACCTCACCAACCGTCCCAAATTACTCGGTTTTTACAGAGTTTTGGAGTCCAAATAATGGGGTGCCACGATTCCAGAGTGGCACCCCTTAATTTCCGATTTTTTTCCACTTTGTTTACATTTTTGCACTTTCAGCTGATGTCATCAAGTGCACAATGACGTCAGCGCCGTCTGTGTTACCAGCCTATTGGAACTGAGCTCAAGGGCTGACATGCATGCATTTTCGGCTGAGCGCTGAAGGGCTGTTCAAATGCAGCGAGTAGGAACAGTTATCGTTGGATCCGGTAACATCGTTTTGATTCATGGCTGGTGGATATATTGTTATATTTAAGAACCGGTAAGGACGTTTCGAGTATCACGGCTGGCTAAATGAAGGAGTATGTGTGTGTGAAAATGCTCCCATTGTAATGCACCTGGTGGCTAGAGGTACTCAGGCTCAAACCCTGTACCTTGGGTATAGGGTAAAAACAGCCTAATGTCCCTAGCTGCCACCACTTTTGAATTTCTGCCATATTTTTGATCTGTTCCTCATAAAATCTGTGGTTTTCAGGATTTTTGTGACAAATCACTGAAGGTTGAATTCATTAAATAATTACAGGCATTTAAATTTCAGACTTCATATTCTTCAGAAAATAAATGGTAACAAAACCTTTTATTCTAGCAATTTTCTAAGTTTATAAGATCAGTATTTGAAATGTGCCCCTATTTTGGGTCTGAATTTGCCCGTTATTGGCTTTGTCCAGGTTTTTTGTGCTAAGAGGTTGAGAACTATGGTGAGACGTGAGGACTGAATTCACTAAAGGATAGTCATTTAAGTTTCAGTCTTCCTATCTTTCAGGAAACAAACTGCTGATTTGGCATAGTGGTATGTTACTCTGCATGTAGTGCACATGGTCCTTTGGTTCAAGACTTGCCAGTGAAATGCATGGTGGTAACAACATTTTATTCTAGCAACTTTCCAAAATTATATAAGCAATGTTTAAAATGTGTCCCTAGTTTTTGGCCTTTTGTCCCCCTCCCCCCCAAAAAAACAAAAAAAAAAACTGAAAATAAGTGCAAGAAGCTGTGCAAGATACCTGTGGCTTACACTACTGTCATTTTATATATATATATATATATATATATATATATATATATATATATATATAGTGTATGTGTGTGTGTGTAAGTAGACTTGCATGATGGAAATGTTCTGAATTGGGTAGTTTTGTCATTATTGGTTCATGCATTTTGTTTCATTGCCTACAGGAAAAATGTTTAAACAATAAATTTAAAATGCGTTCTGTTTAACAAGTGTGCTGTATTATACAAGGAATATAATTTAATAAAGCCAGGAAGGTGTATCAAAGAACACATGTATGTTTCTTGTTTTGCGTGCAAGGGGCCAATGATTTGAAAACAGCCCAAAGGTAATCTTTATCCACCACTGGCCAGATGCATTTTCTTTGGATGTGGTGTGAGTTTCAATGCTGTTTTAATTAATGTGAGTTTCAAGGGCAGAGAAGTTTTAATACCAAGTCTATTTTCATTGTGAGACAGTACTGCTTTATTAAGCATATATCTATTAGTGTTTGTGCACTGTGCTGTAAAGTGTAAAAATAAAATCCAAATAATCATTGTAGAAGTAAAGCAGTATGCACAAATTAGTGTTTATAGCAAATGGGGCAAAACAGCCAGGTAATGGGACATTGAAATGGCTGCAGGGGGACTCTGGTGCCATATTTTGGTTGTCTGTTCTTCAGTTTGTGTTTGAAATGTGGTACCCCACAATTCCATTGAAGTGGGTGGGGGTTACATAATTATATATGCAAATTTTATGTTAAACAGCATACGGATTTGTACATATTTTTCATAGGCCTTGTCCAGATTTTTGATGTTTCCAGGTTGAGAGGTATGCAGGGCAATTTTTCTTTCTTTCTTTCTTTAACAATAGACTATTCCTAAACAATGGACCATTTTCAACCATAAACCAGTTTGAGGAATACTAGAAGACTGTCACTATTTTGCAAATTTTGTGACCAAGCATTCCAGATTCTAGGAGCAACTTTACTAAGTTCTTTCTCTGTGGCAAGTAATGTAAATTGAGATCTTGGCAACTGGAAGCTACTCTGGCTTCTCATATTGTAAGTGGAATTTCTAATAATAAGCACTGAAATAACAGATTTTGAACTTGTGGTCATTTTTTGTGCAAAACTGTTAAATAATTGGTATGCATAAGGCTAACAGATCTATCTAAAAACTCTGAAGCATAAAAAAACTGCCAAGACATGTTAGGAGCGGTCATTCGTAACAGAAAACAAGGAGTCAAGAGTTTGATTGGGATACCAGCAAATCTGACTGACAGCTGACCATAGATGGTTTATCTATCCCTCCTTTCCAGAGGAGTAAGACAACTGGTGCAGTTTTTAGAAAAACTTGTTTTATTTAGTCTTCACAGATAGAGGAGCATTCTTGCAGTCAAATCTTAAAGGTTTTACACTGAACTCTGCACTGTTTATAAGGGCTTGGTTAAGAGAAGGGTCAGAAAAGCCAGGTGTTTTAATTGATGGAGGTAAAACACACCTAATTTTAATATGTCAAAATGGGTGTTTTTTTAATTGCTGGAAGTAAAACACACTGTATTTGAATATGACCAAATGTCCACCAGTGGGGTGGGGTATCTATATTGGCTAATCCTCTGCCATTCTCTCACAGTAATTGTGTTATAAAACAATATCAGTTAACCATATTCAAGGGAAGTCCAACAGCGATTCAGCCTATTCAAGCAAGATAATTCCTTTTTCCTTGTTTAAACAGAACCATGCGTTACTACTTTAATTAAACTGTCCTACTTGAGATACCAAAGATTCCCTAATATTTTTACATTTTAAAATTACTTTCACCGTATGGCTTCTTCAGATTCATCAGAAAATTCAATAATTCTGAGAGACTGCCTTCCAGACTACCTGCAAATATACAGAGCTGAGTATAAATATTTTTGGTTATAGAGTTTAATTGTTGCTTAGATCTCTGTTGAAACTGTTGTCTCACTGTTCTGAGAGACTGATCTGCAAATATAGAGAGATGAGTATATATTTTTGGTTTTAGAGTTTGTACTGTTAGTTGTTGCTTAGATCTCTGTTGAAACTGTTTTCCCCACCCCCATTTTCTGCCGTGTCTTCAGTTGGTATAACTGTTTTTTTACAGCTTGTGTGTTATCTAACTCAAGGATCACTTAATTTGACCTGTTAGTAACAGCCTGCATTTAATTGCTGGAACCTGTGTTCTGAGAGACTGCCTTCCAGACTATCTGCAAATATACAAAGCAGAGTATATTTTTTTTGGTTACAGAGTTTGTTAATTGTTGCTAAGATCTCTGTTGAAACTATTGTCTCACTGTTCTGAGAGACTGATCTGCAAATCTGCAAATATACAGAGCTGAGTATATTTTTTTGGCTTTATAGTTTGTACTGTTAGTTGCTGCTTAGATCTCTGTTGAAACTGCCCTCCCCCCCCATTTTCTGCCATGTCTTCAGTTGGTATAACTGTTTTTTACAGCTTGTATGTTATCTAATTCAAGATCACTTAATTTGACCTGTTAGTAACAGCCTGCATTTAATTGCTGGAACAAGAAGTTATGTACTCACCATAATGTTCGATGTATGTAGTCCATCTCGCCTCACATTCTTACCCGTGGGTTCGGAGCCGAACCTTGGCTCCGACTCGGCCATACTCTAGCTCGAAGTCTTCAATTGGCTCGTGGCTAACAGGTATCCCATGCTGCACTGCTCCCTTTCCCCAGATCTTGTTTGCTGCAAGCTCAGGCAATCACACCCCACACACACAGCACACAGAGAGGAAGAATCAGCCCAACAACCAAAGGAGTTCTGAAACCAAAACTAACCTCTAGGCACTCCAGGAGGGGGAAGGCGGGAGGGAAAGTAAGAATGTGAGGCGAGATGGACTACATACATCGAACGTTATGGTGAGTACATAACTTCTTGATGTTATGTAGTCCAATCTCGCCTACATTCTTACCCGTGGGACAGCGTCCCCAGCACCTGAACCTTGGGCGGCTCAGTGGAAAATACTCCTGAGCACTGTGGAACCAAAGGAAGATCTGCCTCTGGATATCAAATCCAATCTGTAGTGACTGATAAAGGTGTGAGGAGATGCCCATGTAGCCGCAGCACAAATATTATCCATAGACATCCTGATCTGAAATGCCGTAGAGGTAGACATTGATCGTGTAGAATGAGCCTTCACCTTAAAAGGTAATTCCTTACCACTTGAGGCATAAATGAAGGAAATACAACTAGAGATCCATCTGGATAAGGTTACTTTAGAGACAGGAGACCCAAGTCTATTGTCTGAAAATGAGACAAATAGCTGATCTGACTTCCTAAGATCCTTTGTTCTATGTAAATAGAAACGCAATTGTCTATGAACATCTAGCTGGTGGAATTTGAATTCTGTCTTATTAGAAAATTCTGGGAAAACACAGGCAGCGCAATACTCTGGTTGAGGTTAATAACCAAAGCAACCTTTGGCACAAAGGAAGGATTTGGTCAGAGGGAAACCCTATCCTTGTGAAATACCAAGTAAGGAGGTCTAACTGACAAAGCTTGGCGCTCAGAGACTCACCTAGCTGAAGTGATGGCTACCAAAAAGATTGTCGTCCATGACAAATATTTCAAGTCACAAGTAGCTGCAGGCTCAAAGGGAGATAAAGTGAGACACTGTAGCACAAAATTGAGTTCCCATGGCATTACGGGATCAAAGACTGGGGTCTGAAGCATCATAGTGCCCTTTAAAAATGCCTTACAAAGTCTATGCGTCATTAGACTGGGTGCATTAGCGACATGAAAGGTGGAGATAGCCGCTAACTGAACTTTAATGGTTGCTGCAGCTGACCCCTGACTGAAAAGCATGGAGAGAAATTCCAGAACTGATGAAATTGGTGCAGTGTAAGGATCAATCTGGCTTTCATGAGCCCAGATGGAGAATCTTTTCCATTTGCTGGAATAAATCTTCCTAGTCGAAGGCTTATGGGAGGAAGACAAAATATGAACTACTTCCGGAGAAAAATGATGAAGTCTGACTGGTGATGGAACTGGAGTAGCCAAGCTGTCAACCGGAGGATCTGAAGAGAGGGATGGAACTGTCCTGACATATGAGTTTATGGGTCCAGAATCCAGGGGTTGTCCATGAGATAGGGATGGAGAAAGGGGAACCAAATTTGACGAGGCCAGTGTGGAGCAATCAGAATCATTCTGCTTCCCAAGAATTGTGCTTTCTGAATAACCTTTGCTATCAGAGGAACAGGTGGGAAGGCAAAAAGTAGACCGGAGGGCCAATCGTGAACTAGAGCGTCCCTGGGTGTCTCCCCTGAGGGGGGATGAGGGTGAAGTAGCTGCTGCACTTGGTATTGAGGGGACTGGCAAATAGATCGCAGCAAGGCTGACCCCATCTGCGGAAAATCTGCTCCGCAACCTGCTTGTTCAGGGACCACTCGTGAGGCATCAGAATAGCTCTGCTCAACCTGTCGGCAATCACACTGGACTTCCCCGGAATGTGCATTGCCACAAGAAAGCGTTGTGAAGACACTGCCCACTGTCACACTCGAATAGCCTCCCTGAAAAGGGGATATGACTTGGTTCCCCCTTGTTTGTTCAGATACCATACCACCGACATGTTGTCCGAGTGGATTGCAATCGTCCTGAGAGGAAGAAAGCTCTGGAGTGATTGCAACGCTAATAGCACTGCTCTCATCTCCAAGACATTGACATGCGAATGTATCTCGTGCTCTTGCCACGTGCCTGGGACTGTCCTGCCAAGATAATGTCCCCCCACCCAATCTGGGAGGCATCCGTGGTCACCGTGGCAACTGGAGGAGGTGGAACAAAGGGCTTTCCCACATTGAGATTGCTGATCTGAAGCCACCAGTGTAGATCCTGCTTGCCCTTGTCTGTAATTATAATAAGATGAGAAAGCGGAAGGTGTTGTAGGGACCACTGAGCAAAGAGCAGCCACTGAAGAAGCCTCATGTGTAGTCTTGCAAGAGGGACTAGCATAACTGTGGCAACCATTGTCCCTAACAATTTGAGAACCATTTTTGCCTTTACCTTTTTCAGTGGAAGCAACGCGTAGACCTGTTGTTGCAAAACCTGAATTTTTTCTTGAGGTAAGAAAGCCCTCATGAGCACGGTGTCTAACTCGGCGCCTATAAAGGTGACACGCTGTGAGGGCAACAAGGCAGACTTTTCCCAGTTTAGTGTGATACCCAATCACTGACATAGCGTAATGGTGGCATCCGTGGTCTGTGGTAGTAGATGCCTGGTGGTGGCAGACAGGAGCCAGTCGTCTAGTTACGGAAACACTTGGAAACCCTGATGTCTCAAATGAGCCATCACCACTGCCATACATTTGGTGAACACCCCGGGGACTGTGGTGAAACCAAAGGGCAGGGCCCGAAACTGAAAATGACTGGCTCCCAGACGGAAGCGTAAATGACTTCTGGATGCCCTGTCCATCTTTATATGGTAATAAGCATCCTTGAGGTCGATGGAGCACATCCATACTTCTTTTCCCAACAATGGGAGAATAGACTGTAAAGTGACCATTCGGAACTTGGACTTTTTTTTACATGGAGGCTCAAGCGGCTGAGATCCAGGATGGGTCTCAGGTCCCCTGTTCTTTTCGGCATCAAAAAGAATCTTGAGTAAGTCTCTAATCCGAGCTGGTCTGAGGGGACATGCTGGATGGCTCCTTTTGCTAGCAGCTTTTGAACTTCTGAAGCTGCGGAATCCCTTTGACTGGGTGTAGCATCTTGGATTCTCTTGGTTGGCGGGGGGTGAGAAGAGAAGGGAATATGATATCCTCTGGAAATTATCTTTAATACCCACTCGTCTTGGGTGATGCCTTGCCAGGCTTCTGGGTATAGCAAAATGCGACCCCCGACTGGCTCTGGGGAAGCGCAGTCGGGCCGCCCATCAGGAGTGCTGGTAGGAGGAATCGTGGTCCCCTTGGTTACGCGGGCCTCCTCTGCCTCTAGGGCGGCGTCTACCAGAGTTTCCATCCCCTCCCCCGCCTCTGGAGGGAGAATCACTTTGTGCATCTTGAAAAAAACCTCTGCAGCTTTCTGAACCACATTTTCCCACCCTTCTGGCCCTTGGGATAAGGTCTAGAAGGCATGGAAAAACGGACTCCCACGGCAGACAGGGTTTTTCCTTCCTGCTCGCACCTAGTGAGAGTATCCTTCACCTTGGTTCCAAACAATGATGAACTGTCAAATGGGGCGTTGGTGAACATAGACTTGAAGGTCTCCATGAAATTACACAGGCGCATCCAGGAGTGCCTCCTAAGAGACTCCTGAACTCGCTGCCCTACTCGCTGTGTCGGCTGCATGCAAGATCAGCCTCATGGAGGAGTTAGTAATGGAATTTAGGGTAGACATCTGGGCACTGACCTTCTGAGCCACTGCATCAGAAACATTACCCTGCAGAGACTCTCCAAGCTCTTTTAGGAGATCTCTTTGGAGCCGTGTAAAATGTGACAAATAGTTCAGCGACTGCAGAGTAAAGGCAACATACGCTTCCCATACCGGTCCATGGTCCTTGACTCCTTGTAAGGGGGGGGGTGGACGGTAGATGAAGTCTCAGCTATTTCCTTCTTGGTGGCCGCTGCCACCACCATGGCATCTACTGGAACGCCCTTTGTGAGAAATTCCTTGTCAGCGGGGACGGACAGAAACTTGTTGCGTCTCCTGGGGACTGATTCCACAGTGTCAGGGGTTTCCCACACCCTTCGACAAACAACATCCAGGAGTTCATCGAACGGGGGAGAAACCCAAGAGGCGGAGGGTTGAGACCCAAAGGCCTTCAGGAACACAGACTCCTCCTCAGAGGGAGATTTGGAGGGCCAGTCACCTCTCTGTTTCAAGATCTCCAGGATAACTGAGATATCTTCAGAGGACGACTTGGGGGACCACTCTGGCTCCTCGAGGTCAGTGTCCGAAGTGATAAGACTCATCCTGGGAGTCGATGTGCTTCTTCTTGCAAACTCTTTTTCTGGGGGGCTCCTCAGGCAAACACTCTGGGGAGACCTCAGAAAGTTGTGGGACCACTCATGGAGGTATCCTGAGGCCTTGGGTCTCCGCTGTCCAAGGACAGAGGGTGATAAGAAACTGATACCGGTGCTGGAGGTGGTAGAGTGTCGGTGCCATCAGACGCAGCTGAGGACCTGGCCAACACGCTCCGTGTGACCTCGAACGCTGATCTCCCCGGCTCCGAAGAACGACCAACCGTGGAAGCCCTCGGAGCCGAAGGGATAAGGTCCGAAGCCGAGGCAGGGCCCAAGCACTGAGCGGGAGGCTCGGAGCTGAAGAAGATCGACCCGAGACCTCTCCCTCGGGTCCGAATGAAGAACTATGAACCCTAGACCCCACAGACGGAGCAGATGGAGTCGGAGCGGAGATCGGAACCAAGATGCCAGGATGGGCTACTGGAGCTGACGCAAAGGCATCAGACGGAACTGACAACTCTGTTGTTGTTGTTTCTGAAAGCCGAGAAAGGCTCGGAGGAGGAACATAAGAGGAAGGATGGGTGATAGGCTCCAGGGCCGACTGGGCTGGAGCCGAAAACAATTTGGCCAACACCGGTGATTGGAGCAGTCTCCGTACCACTCTATCCACATTATCGACCGAGAGAGTCCTGGAGGACCTAGAGGATAAGGTCGAGATCTGGATGTCCCTACAGAAGGAGACTTGCGAGAAGGAGAAACTGGTCTAGAAACTGGAGACCGGCTCCGAACAAGTACCTCAGTCGCCGGCTCCGAGAGACTGGGAGCCGATGTTGACTTGGTCAATTCACTCACTTCCTTCGCCCTCGAAGCCAATGGAGCCAAGGAAGCTGAAGTAGACTTGGCAACTTTCTCTGGCGGCTCAGATAAAACTGACGGAGCCGGAGAGCATTTTTTTGATTTAGAGGTCTTGTCTGCTTTAGAGGGAGAGGACTTAGAACTGGAAGGCCTCTCCGTTTTCAGTAATCCCTTCAGAATCAGTTTGTTCTTCCTCTCTTGAGGAACGCGTGGGCTAAAGGCATGATAGAACAAACAGGATTCTTGGAGGTGTATAGCCCCCCAAGCAATATACACACACAAAGTGCCCATCAGTAATAGACATTTTATATCCACACTTATCACATTTTTTTGAAGCCCGAAGGCTTGTGTTCTTTTGTAACCTTAGATATACTGGTATGACACTGCACACAATATCAGAAGACAAACCAGACACCAACAACAGAAAAACGCGGGAACTATGCCTCTAAATTAAACGGTCATAGAACAATAAACACCACAGGGAAGAAAGGACCTCTAACTTAAATGGACCTGACAAACAAAACAAGGGAAGACTAGGTCCTCGAAGTTAAACGGCCCTAGCCCAAAGGGACGGGGCAACACCAGAACAAGCACACACAGGGAAAATGGGACACACACAACTAGAAGGGAGGACTAGGTCCTCTAACTCAAATGGGCCTAGCCCGTAAAAAGGGAAGAAACGCAAATGGGGTACCAAGACAAAAAGCCAAACAGGCTACACAAAGATTTCCTATCAAAAAACAGAGACTAGCTATGAAAATAGCTTTTGGAGTAACAAACTACTAAAAGTAGAAGAAAGTTATTCTTAGCCACAGCCAAGAGCGAGACCACGTCTGAGCTGTACGAGCGGCAAACGAGATCTGGGGAAAAGGAGCAGTGCAGCATGGGATACCTCTTAGCCACGAGCCAATTGAAGACTTCGAGCTAGAGTATGGCCGAATCAGAGTCAAGGTTCGGCTCCGAACCCACGGGTAAGAATGTAGGCGAGATTGGACTACATAACATCCTGTGTTCTGAGAGACTGGCCTTCCAGACTATCTGTAAATATAAAGAGCTGAGTATATTTTTTTGGTTATAGAGTTTAATTGTTGCTTAGATCTCTGCTGAAACTGTTGTCTCACTGTTCTGAGAGACTGACCTGCAAATATACAGAGTTGAGTATATTTTTTGGTTTTAGAGTTTGTACTGTTAGTTGTTGCATAGATCTCTGTTGAAACTGTCCCCCCACTTTCTGCTGTGTCTTCAGTTGGTATAACTGGTTTTTACAGCTTGTGTGTTATCTAACTCAAGGATCACTTAATTTGAACTGTTAGTAACAGCCTGCATTTAATTGCTGGAACCTGTGTTCTCAGAGACTGCCTTCCAGACTATCTGCAAATATACAGAACCGAGTATATCTTTTTGGTTATAGAGTTTAATTGTTGCTTAGATCTCTGCTGAAACTGTTGCCTCACTGTTCTGAGAGACTGAACTGCAAATATACAGAGCTGAGTATATTTTTTTGGTTTTAGAGTTTGTACTGTTAGTTGTTGCTTAGATCTCTGTAGAAACTGTTTTGTCCGTCCTACCCTCCTCTCCCTATTTTTGGTTTGTAGTTTAAATTTGGTGGCTTTTGCAGCTGCCCGTCCCACTGTAGATTTGATCTTGGACACTCCCCCAGCCCCATCTCTTTATCACATTCTACCTAATAAACTCTTTCTGCACTTGCTTTTAGTCCTTTTTAATTTAATTGCATTTTTTAAACTTTGTTTGGTCTAATATTGCTACATACTCAAGTGTGCTAGTTTGCACTGCATGTGAATTGTTTTTACTACTGTTTTTGCTACTTTTCTGTAAAAACTATAAGCCTGTTTCCTACCTTTCCTGTAACTAGTGTTCCAGATACAGATTTGCTGTATCCAGGACTGTATGTAAGGTTCTGAGCCCCCCCAAGCCTTTCTATGTTGGAGGGAAGCCTTCTAGCTCACCAGTGGGAGTGGTAAGCACTAAGTAACCTGTCTACCACATATGGAGTGGTTCTGGCCCAGAAATTGTAGTTATTGGCAGTTTGGGCAATCTCTTCCATCTCTCTCAACTTTCTGATTTGAAAGCCTGCATTTGCACTTGTTTCTGTCCTGTAACTCGTCTAGTGCAGATAGAGATTCTTAGTTTTAGCACTTAAATTTGCTTATTCATGCTCAGCACTTGTTCAGAACTTGTAAGCACTAAATAAGCTACTAATTACTATAGCACTCAATCTTCCTCATTACCTAGAGGAAAACAGTTTTTGTACTTACTTTTCTCACTTGCTTAGAGAAAAACAGCTCTTGTACTCACTTTCCTCACTTATCTAGAGGAAAATAGTTTTTTATTCAGGCATGTCCAAGGGTCAGCTCCCAGTGTTCTCTCCTGTCTATCTGATGAATCTGGGCATCTTGAAGCAATGTAGAAATTGCCTCATGTACACAAACAACCCTCTCCTCCTACCACCCAACACTACAACTTGTGAGAGATGCACGCATCTAGCCAAACTGGAGGTAAAGCTCTCTCCAAGACTGAACTTGACAGTCATGAGGAGAAGGTAAACATTTGCACCACACCACACTCATCACATAATCTCACTAAATCTACACCACAAAAATCCACACATAGTAACACAAAAACATTTGCAGAGGCACTCAATAATAATCTAAGCAACAGAGACCTCTAAAGCAGAAACGCAAGCAACCTCCATCCCCCAACACAACCCAAATGACACATAGCCCACAGATTCAGTGTGCCACTCAACCACAGCCAATAAGGCAAAACAACGTACCCAACACACTAGTCATAGGTGACTCTATAGTCAGGCACACTGATGTCCCACTCACCAGGCTAAACAAGGAGAAGGTTACTGTCAGCTGCCTGTCGTGTGCCAGGATCTGCCACATAACCCACGCACTCAGGTCACTCCACAACAAGTACAAATATGACTCTGTCATTGTCCATGTTGGTGTGAATGACCTGAGACGTACCTCCCTGGACTACATGAAAAGAGACATGGAAGAGCTCTCCGATCTTGTAGCCCAGGCAGGTATGACCCTAGCCCTGAGTAGCATTCTGCCATCGCCCAGAATGATACTGCAGTACAAGGACAGAATGATTGACTTCAACAATTGGCTAAGCTTCTGGTGTCATTCTAAGGGGATCCAGTATCTGTCTGCTTGGGATGACATGGTTGACAGACCACGATGCTTTGCCACAGATGGCCTGCACCTGTCACCCCCTGGGATTCTGGATACTGGCTAAGACTCTTGCTGCCCCTACACTGCCTTTTTTAGGCAAGGTTCAAATAACAAATTCACCACCATAACAGGAACAGGCAAGCAAAAATTGAGGGTAATGCTACTCAATGCTAGAAGTCTAAATCTCAAAATTCACTCACTCGAGGCGCTCCTTAAAATGGAGAACATCGATATCTGTGCAGTGACTGAGACCTGGTTCAAGGCTCCAGAGAGCACCCATGCACTACCAGGCTATAACTCATACCACACTTTTCGGCC
The DNA here is from genome assembly GCF_019279795.1 of Protopterus annectens. Classification (NCBI taxonomy): domain Eukaryota; kingdom Metazoa; phylum Chordata; order Ceratodontiformes; family Protopteridae; genus Protopterus; species Protopterus annectens. The sequence goes on from NC_056744.1 coordinate 596,909,235, forward strand.
ATGTAACCTGGACCGAAACACCAAAGGCGGAGGTGTGTCCATATTCATTAAGGATTTCCACAACTCCAGGCTAGTTGCTCAGCATAATCCATCCGAGGTTATCCAAGTGCAACTAACTGGGCAAAACTGCAATCCAAATTATAGCTTGCTACAGATCCCCCACCATGCCCCAGGATTCCCATTCCTCTTTTCTTGATGTACTGGAAAATATTAGGGTTCAACGAAACACCCTAATAATGGGCGACTTCAACTATCCCACCATTAACTGGGAAAACTACTCGTGTACCAACTCCTTAGCTCAACGCTTTCTGGAATTCATAAACTCCAATGCCCTGGATCAACTTATCCACACCCTCAATATCCTAGACCTAGTCATTACCAACATGTGTGACCGGTGTTCCATACCTGAAGTCAGCTCTAATCACCCCTGATATCCACATCCCACACCCCCACCCCCCTTTAAGGAAACCACAGTAAAACATTTCTCCAAAGCCAACTTCATGCTTCTTAAGACAGAAGTGGTGAACTTCATGACACCTATGCAGATGGACAATACAGTTACAACTGCTGAATCCTACACAAATTCACTCTATAAGCACTTATACGAGTGCTTGGATCGTGCTATCCCAAAGAGAACCAAGACGCTATGCTCCAAAAAAAGAAAGCCAATCAGGTGGTCCCCTGCCATAAACAAACTGTACAACAAAAGGAAGAAACTGTTGCAAAAGAGAGTAAAATCCCATGAGTGGAGGAGCTCCCTGGTCAGCCTCAGTAAGAAGCTGAGATCCCTTATAAGATCATCCAAAGCTAGCTACGAAAACAAAATCGCCACTAATTCCAAAGACAACCACAAAGCATTCTATAGCTATGTCAAGAATCTTGATGGCAACACCTAGATCTGCTCTGAGTTACAGCACAAAGGCACGAAAATTACAGAACCAACTGATAGTGCCAACATCCTGGCAGATAGGTTCAGTGCTAACCTTACCCCCCTCTCACCCCCTAAAGGACCCATATCTATACAGGAAGAATGCAGTGTCCCTGTAATCACAACTACGCAGGTAAAAGCTGCACTCTGTATAGCCAAAAACACAGCATCCATGGGACCGGACAACATCCCAGGCTGCGTTTTACACAAACTTCAGAACGAACTGGCATCCCACTTAAGCACCATGTTCAATAATAGACTTGCATCAGGCTTTGTGCCTACTGAATGGCGCACAGCAACAATTATCCTATTCCACAAAGGGGGAGCCACCACTGATCCCAGGAACTATAGACCTATTAGCCTGACGAGCCTGGTCCACAAGGCCATGGAACGTATCATCACGGAACTCATAAACAAAGACATTGGTAACCTCCAAACTCTGGATCCCACCCAGTTCGAGTTTGTGAAAGGCAGATCATGCCTCCTGAACCTGATCAACTTCTTTGAGGCAGTCACCAAAGCCGTAGATGAGGGTAAGGTGGTTCACACAGCCTATCTTGACCTCGCCAAGGCTTTCAACACCATCCCCCATTCTGGGCTTATAACTAAACTAGGTATAAATCCCTATTGTCAGAAGATGGGTTACCAACTGGCTCACTGACAGAACCCACAATGTAAAAGTTGCAGACTCCAAATATGACCTCAAAGCAGTGACAAGTGGAGTACCACAGGGTTCCGTCCTGTGACCTCTCCTGTTTGGTATCTACTTCTCTGAAGTACAGGCGAATACAGAAGGCCTCTGGCTAATAAAGTTTGCAGATGACTGCAAACTAACAGCCACAGTCAAGTCCCCAAATGATGTGGACATCCTACAGAAGGGCCTCGCTGAGACAGACAGAAGGGCCTCGCTGAGACAGATGCCTGGTGTCAGAGCCATTGCCTCAAGCTCAATGCCAAAAAGTGCAGTGTCATCCTCTTTGGTAAAAACTATGTACCCATGAACTACCACATAGGCAACAATCTACTTAACACCAAATGCGTGATAAGAGACCTTGGGACCCAGGTGGACAGTAGTCTCTCTTTTGATACATCGCCACAGTAGTCAGGAAGTCCTTCTATGTGGCAGACCTCATTATAAAAGGGTTCTCATCCAGGAAAAAATAGGTCATTGTTCCCCTCTACTCGACACTCATTAGACCCATTATAGAGTACAACGCCCCTTTTGGAATGTACCTCACAAGACATCTGCAGCAGCTGGAAAGGTCACAGAAGTACCTCACAAAGAGGATTACTGGCCTCAAACAAATGCCCTACACTGACCGCCTCAAAAAACTCCAGCTTTACTCCGTAGCACATCGCCTACTCCAAAGTGATCTCTGCCTAACATATAAAGCTATGTCAAACCCAGAGCTGTTGGACATGCTACACCTAAAGAAATCCCAATCCCTCCAAGCTACATGCTCTAGGGACCTAAATCTTGTCACCACAATAAACAGGACATGCTGGAGGGATAGATTCCTGTCCCAGAGACTTCCCATACTCTGGAACAGGCTACCCATCAATGTCAAGCAAAGTTCTTCATTAGCACTCTTCAAGAAAAATCTTGATGAGTGGATGGGAAAAAGGAAATACACCTCGGGGATCACTTCTGTGTCTCTGCTCGACAGTGGCACAGGAAAATAACTTTCTTGGGTGGCGTAAGCCAGGGAACCTTCTTGGCTAGGCTTACGTAGGCCCTTGGGCCGATAGCCTAGTACTTACCTATGAATCTATGAACCGATAGCAGTGTAAGTGCTTATGTGCCCAGCTTTATCAGACCTTTTTATAGCTTTCCAGACCAATTCATCTGGTTTTCAATAAAACAAACTGTGATTTTGCTTTCTTAGCATTAAAACACTTTTGACAGAAGTGCAAGTATGGAGTCCAGGTGGTTTGCAAGTATTAAGTTTGATGATCCAGTGGAGCTCCGTTTTCTCTAGGGGCTCCATTTCTAGAAAATCCAGTACATGAAAGCTGAATCTTTCACGTACAGGGTTTTTCAGGGGTTCTTTGCCAGTGGAATTTTTGAGCAATTTTATTCTCAGAAATGATGATCCAGTTGTCGGTAATTACATTACAGATTTCTTTGTACTCAGTGATGAGTATTTAAAGCTGTCCTCCTTTCTCTCTTTTCATCATTTTTGTCAGTATAGCTGTGTCAAAATTCCCTAGTAGTCCTCCCTGGGGACTCGTTTATGCTTGGGTCATTCTGTCGCTTCAGAGTTCTAACTGACGCCAGGATGTTGTGAAGCATTTTTCCCCATAGCCCCTAACAAGAAAGTCTCTTTGTAAGTTCATTAAACTGGTGGAAAAATCTTTATATTTATTCAAAACGCTCACAATCCTCATTCCCAGAGATTTCACAACATTCTTTTTTTTTTGTGATTTGACAGTGCCTGCTGTTATTGTGTAGCAGCCTGTTTACTCAAGTGGGTTTTTTTTTAACAGACTGAGTATTCTTCTCCAGATGTTTAGTTATGGTGAGATCCAGAAAATTAACTGCCGTTTTGTTGTTGTCACACATGAATTTTAGGAAGTTAGTATATGGATTAATGAAGTAAAAAAAATCTTTCAAGATGGGAGTCTTCTTCCTATATGATAAAAATGTAATCTATAAAGTTTAGATAACATTTGATGGCATCCGTGTACCTGTTTTGGAACATGTCTCCTCCTCCAAATGGCTATATTAGCCAAGCTGGATGCCATGGCTGCACCCATGGCTATGATGTTGGTTTGTCTGTAGAATTCTCCATGGAAAGTGAAATAGGTTTTACTGAGGAGGATGTCCAAAAGCCTACCCCAGATCTCAGTCTCTCCAGGATGAGCTGCCCTGCCTTTCAGATATGTCTTAATGGTAGCCTGTATGTAGTACTAATGTGCATCTGTGGTTACCAAGATTATGCTGTTACTTACGAGCTCACATTTAATCTTTTTCAGGAAATCCAGACTGTCTAATACAAAGGATTTATTTCTTTCAGCGAGTAGTGTGATGTGAACTTCAAGGAATATTTCCTTTATTAAAACGTAATTATCTTGCTTGAACAGACTGAGTCGCTGTTGGACTTACCTTGAATATGGTGAACTGATACAGTTTATACAACACAATTAATGTAAGAGGATAGAGGAGGATTAGCCAGTGTGGATACCCCACCCCACTGGTGGACATTTAGTCATATTCAACTGAGGTGTATTTTACCTACACAAATTAAAACACCCCCCCATTTTGACATATTCAAATTAGGTCTATTTTACCTCCAACAATTAAAGCTCTTGGCTATTCTGACCCCTCCACTCACCAAGCCCTTATAATCAGGGTAGAGCTCATAATAAAACTATTAAGATTTGTCTCAAGAGACAGGAGAGGAGGGGTAGAGCCATCTATGGTCAGATTTGCTTGTATCCCAATCAAAGTCTTGTTTTGTTTCTCCTGAAATCCAGGTCCCTGGATTACAGGTAGGTTATCACAACCTGCCTTCAATGAGTGGATCTTTGGTATTCTTACAAAACAATATTTGGGACGTCACAAGTAAGCAGAAAGCAGAGTACAGCAAAAATCAGTTTTGAGACTTGGCAATGTTAAAGCTTTCAGTAGTCAATAATAGTCAGACTACAGTAGAAAACATCCTTCATCAATGACAACTGTAAACTATGAGATCTGAGTAAAATTTAACCTTGATTAAGTTAACTTGTTTAATGTTTTACCTTGCACTGTATGAATATGTAATCTGAATGGATCCTGTTCAGAACCTCAGCAGTTGAGGCAACTACATGCAGCTGTGGCTATAACAGATAGATTGTTCCTAGTATTATTACTACTATTATAAGGGTGACAGCTGTTCAAGGCATGGTTGTTATCCAGGAAGGGATATTGCTTGATGCTTGTTTATCCCCACCCCTTAGTTAACCAACATGAACATTCACTGAAGTGAAGGTCTGCCATTTTATAAAGCACATACATGCGTACACACTTATACACACACAGACTCCAGAGCTTATGCACTGCTTGGCAACCAAGTGTTTGTCTCTAGCCCATGTGCGCTTGCTCTGTTGTGGGTGTCCAAAGAGCATCAAACCAGACCACCTTCCTCCCCCATGGAAAGGCAAGTCAGCACCAGAATCTTACCTTCCCTGGCAAGTTCCCAGCACCTACACTGCCTGGGCTGCTAATCAGTCCTGAGTCACCTTGGTTGCAGTCATGGAATAAGTTGTGTAAAAGATTTGCTTCACAGAAACAAATGTTCAAGCTACTGTAAAAGGAGAAGTAGGTGCCCTAAGTACGTTTACATACAAATAAGTAAAAGCAATAGCATTCACATTTTCACATAGCTTAAGAACTGCAAGGTGACATTTCATGCAGGGCACATGAAATAGCAATCTGTAGCTGCAAATTTCTCCTCTTATCACAGTAACTAAAAAAAAAAAAAAAAAAATATATATATACATATATATATATGTGTGTGTGTGTGTGTGTGTGAATATATATATATATATATATATATATATATATATATATATATATGTATATATACATACTGTGCATTCTTTAAAGTGCAACACTCGGATGAATACAGACTAACATCTAATTAATAACCTACTTTGCTTGCTATGCAATATAATATTGTAATCACGGTTACATATTTTCAGTCAGTGAGTTTATCTAAATTAGATGAAGACTAGCACATTCTTCTGACACATCTGGTTAGCAACACAGTACTAGAAATGTATTACTGCCCAAATACATCCAACACTATGAAAAGCAAGTATACATGTGAAAGTTTAAGTTGTTTACACTCTTGTTCTTTACTGCATCTTGGTTTAATTCCTATCTAAATACTTCGCTGATTTTTTAAAATACTGTGTGAACTCTCTGTGAGCAATGTGGGCAATCTTGCTTGGTTTGCTTCCTCTACCGCCTCTTTCCTGCCCACCCCATACATCATTTCCATCTTACCAACACTAACCCATCCCCCTCTCACCATCCCTTCAATAACAACACACATATATGCATCTTACTCTGAACTGGCCAGACACACTCTCACTTTAACTCTTTTCTAACTGCCCTCACTAAACCTTGCCTAGTACAAACATGCTACATCACCAAAAACATCCCAAATAGGTTACAAGGAAAATCACATAAAACACCTAAAATCATCCAAAAGGACAATGACTCCATTAAGTTTTATCACAACAGTATTAATGGTTGCCACATAAATGTTGGTACACAAACATAAATAGTCAAATATGAACTCTGTGACACCTCACGATAACTGACCCAAATGTAAGACATTGCCCAACAAACCTAAACATTTTACTCTCGCCAATATTTCCCTCCCTGCAAAAGCTTACCTTCTCCCTTACTAACAAACAAATAGGAAAATGGGAATGCTTCCAGATCACTCAAAAAACACAGTAACAGTAATATTATAACCTTAAAATTAAAAGCACCAGAAGGTATAAGACCAAACCCAGAAAAAATATTCACTACCAATATGCAACAACAGGAACATTAGCTCCTACTCAATGAGCTACTCAAAATACCCCATTAACAGAGTCTACTACACAGAGGTCTTAAACTATACCACAGAAATGCAAAGCCTAAAAAACAAATGAGATGATATAGAAATTCCAAAACCTATAGCTTAGATGTACTCTGCTTATCAAGAACTTGACTAAAGATATAACTTTGCCATTCAAGTTCCTTAAATGAACAGACTCATTACCTACTGGGACAAGCAACCAGACAAAAAGGGTATCAAAGTAATAACACTAACATGCAAACATCCCAAGTTAAAATCACGCCTCCTGACACACAGTACCTCAGCCAGTAAACAGCACCATGTAACGCGCTACCACTAAACTGGCAAATACGTAAAATAAACATTTGCTTAGTAATAGCATACATTCCTCCACTCTCTAGCATGAAACTAGTGAAAGTAGTAATAAACAACATAATAAATAAATGCCTCTCTGGTAAAATTATAACTATAGTTGACTTTATCTTACTTTAACCCCCTTTCCTCTTAAAAAAAACATTATCTGGCATTAAACAATCTTACCTAACGTTGAATGAATCACCAACAAAGACCAAATCCCACAAGAAATAACGACTCCTTGATAGGTCTAATAATAAAGTACAATTGTGTAAGGTCTTACCATAACAGTAGATGTCCTGCTTATTACTGTTGCAGGAATTCTTCCAAAACAGATATCCTGCCGAGGGTTGCAGTACGTCCATACCATAGAATGGGCTCTTCCATGCCCATATGTCAGACAGATGTCTACATATGAAGCACAAGGTTGATTTGTGACGTACAGAAGTAAAACACTCAGAACTGAATTACCCCCAGAAGAAAGGAGCAGCAAATGAGGGGAAAAAAGGAATCTTTGCTTTGCATAGGTATTTTTATACCCCAAAGCAGATTTCAAAAAACTTTTCCTCAGGTAGATAGCAAATTTTGGTGGTGTGTTGGAGAAGGAGGAGGTAACTAGGAACATATGTTTTGGGAGTGTAATGAGTTGGCAGATTCTAAAAATTCCTTACAGAGTACTCTGTCAGAAATATTGGGTAAGTAAATTACTGTAAGTAAGGAAATGATTTTTCTGAGCTGGGATACAGGATCTAAATTGCTTAGACAAAGAAAGGCCTTATTAAGTTTTAAATATTCTGGCTGCCAAAAAGCAGTTACTAAAAATGGAAATTATAATCTACACCAAATATATTTGAGGTACTGTATATTATAAAAGGGATACAAGATATGTAAGAGGGATCTTTAGAAAAGAGAAGGAATAAACTACCTAGAAGTAAATGGAAACTGTGGGAACAATACATGCGTAATGTTCAGGAGTGAAGTTTAAGGGAAGGCAGGAACTCAGCAATTTTTTGTAATATTAGACTTATGATAGTAGCAAAGAAAGTATATGTGATGTGTATTGCATTTAAATGGAAAAATGTTAACATGGTTTGTTTTCTTTTCTGTTAATTTAAGTTTTCATGGGTCTTAAGTGATAATTTAATAAAGGTGTTTAAAAAAAAATATGGTAGACACACACACACATTATATATCTATCTATCTATCTATATATATATATATATATATATATATATATACACACACACACACAGAAAAAAGGCATCCTGTTGGCCAGAAGAAAAGGAGAAAATCCAATAGGGGTAAAGAGGAAGGAATGGAATACTGCAACAGTGATAAGTGTTACTGTAAGATGTTACACAACTGCAATATGACCTTCCTTAGTATTCCTTACAGTAGGGGAGTACTGAAGTTATGGGAGGAGGAGGAAGGAATTGAGGAAAACCCCAAAAACCCATGGAGGAGGGACCTAGCACAACTAGCTTGACTCTTAAAAACGCATCAAACTTGCAGTGCCTAGTAAAGGTGCACAGAAAAGACCAATCAGCAGCTTCCAAAATGGATCTAGTACAGAGACCCTCTAAAAAAAAAAAGCACCAGAAGAGGTAACTGCCTTAGTAAAATGAGCATGAAAAGGAGTAGAAAGCAGTTTCCCACAAAAGGAAAGCTTTAGAAATCCAAGAAAATGGTTTGCTTAGAAACTGCTATACCCAATTTCTTGTTCTGAAAAAAAGGTTGCTCAGATTTCATATTTTTAGTCTTATATAATTAGCATTTGAGCTGTCTATGCAAATCCAGAGTGAAGAATCTTCTCTCTGATATTTTGAGGAGACAGAATAAATGAAGATGGATGGTCTGATTCAAAGATACATCACTGACCACTTGAAACATAAAAGTAATACTGAGTGTGACAGACACCATCTCTGTGTAAAACTAGAAAAGGAGGAAATGCCACAAAAGCCTGAAGTTCAGAAACTCTTTTGGCAGAGGTCAGAGCCACCAATAATCCATTTTTCCAGGTATACAATTTCAAAGTAGAAGAAGCTACTGGTTCAAATGATGTTTGAGTTCATTTTTTAGGAACACAGTTCAGGTCCCAGGACATCTTTTAGAAACTGTTTGACCTGAAACATACAAGGTGGTGGTGCAGACAGACAAAATGTCTGACAAACCAGCTTTAAAAGAAGAGTATGCCACACCAGAAATGAGCAACTCACACAAATATGAAATAATAGTTGGAATATCTAGCAAATAGTCTTGTTCAATGTTGTGACATCAAGAAGAAAACATTTTCCACTTAACATAAGATTTTCTAGTACTGTTTTTGTGTGTGTGTGTGTGTGTGTGTGTGTGTGTGTGTGTGTGTGTGTGTGTGTGTGTGTGTGTGTGTGTGTCTCCTGCAAAAACCCACGCATGTCCTCAGAAAACTGTTGCCAAAAAGGAATCAAAACCATATCACTCAAAGAGTCAACTGAAGAGTGAGAAGATAGGGTGAATTAGAGAGTCCTTGTCTTAGATCCATCCTATAAGGTAACTTGTGATGAATACCCTTGTCCAGGTGAAAAAGAAGGGGGCAAAGCAATGTCAGGATTCACCAACAAGATTTTGGATCTGTCCAACATGATCTTGTGTAGGACCTTTGGCAACAGAGGAAGAAAGGAAAAGGCATACAGGAACATCAAAGAAGGGGATATGGAATCAAATTTCCAACCCAGAAGACTTGACACTCTGGAACAGAACCTGGAGAGTTGTCTGTTCTGAGGGGAGGCAAAAAGATCTACTTGAGAAGTATCCCACCAATGAATAATGCTCAGGAAAATCACTTTGCGTAACAGCCACTTATGAGGATCTGTCCTAGATCTGCTCCGATTGTCTTCCATCACATTGTTTTCTAAAGAAATATATTTAGCCTGCTTAATCAACTGATGATGTATGGGAATGTCTCATGTTATGAGGGCTAGTCTGCAAAGACAGTAAACGTTTGTTCCTCCTTGTTTATGTACCAAATAGTGGTACTGTCTGTAAAGACTCTTGTCCAGACTCATGAATTCCTATAGATCGTGTACACTAAAGGTACACGATTTGTATTCAAGAACTTCCCTACCACAATTTTTGTGCTGTCTACTCACTCAAAGATTACACTAAGTGTAGACATAGTCTTCACATTCTGGTAACCTTTATGAAGCTCCCTTGATATTTAAAGTTGCAAAATAAAATGAGGAGGAAAACTAAAATTAGGAGGAAGAAGAAGGGGTTATGTTTGTGTTGTCCATTCACTCAAAATGGTGTCTACTTAGTGTAGGCATTAATGAATCCAGCCTACTGAGTAGACCTGGAGGCCAGAGATAATGGAACGCCTGAAAATCTAGGATCAGCGCTTTCATTTCCTTGACAGTGATATGATCTTTCACCTCCAGTGGACACAAAACACCATTAAACTTTAATGCTGTTGGAACAAGCCCCTCCTCAGGCTTGTCTCAAAGCATGTGCAAAAAGCTCCTGAATGGGGAAGTTACTAGAAAAAGAAGATCTGGATTTAGCGATATCTCCTTGATCCACAACAGAAATTCCTTCCTTAGGCAAGAGAGGAATTTGGAAGTACGGGGGATGACAATGCTGAAGCCAAACTGTCTTCAGATACAACCTGAACTTCCTCATATAGAGTCTGGCACAGGGAGCCACAAGGATAATGGATGCCATGAAAGTCAGGGATCTAAGAAATTATCTTTATGACATCTCTTGCAAAAGAAGAATGGACTGAAAGAAAGATGTCAAACAGAGGGCATTGGGAGGAGGAGGAAGAGAGGCCATCGTAGTAACGGTTTGAATACTGCACCCAACAAAACCTGGTCCAAAGAAGATGCCAGAACTGGCGACTTTAGATTTAGAGTGAAACCAACACTGCAAAGATAAGTATGAATACTAGGCCCTGCAAAAGAGTCTGCCAAGAAGGAACTTGAAAGAGAAGGCCGTCCAGGTAGTGAAAAACATGACCACCATGAAGTCTGCAAAAGGCTAGGACATGAGCAAGGTATTTGGTAAAGACCCTCAGTGCTGTAGAAAAACCAAATGGCACAGCAGACAATTGACAATGTAAGGAAGATTGAGAACTGTTAAAACTTCCTGAAAAGTGGGTGAATAGGAATATGGAGATATGCATCCTTTAGGTCCAGAGAAATCAGAAAGGCCAGAAGTACAGCACTGGGAATAGAGATTGAAGAGTCATTTTGAAAGAGGCAACTTTCAGGAAGGTATTGAGAAAGGACAGGTCTAGAATAGGCCTCCAAGAACCCCCTTCCTGGTAACCAAAACTAACCCAAAAATATCCTGAAGTAGAAACTCTTGCCCCTGTGTGAAGTTGTCACTGGCTAAACTGCACCTTGAGAAAGGTCCTGAAGTAGAGGAGGAAAATGAGACAGCTGGCAAGGGGGAGGCTGAGGAATGCATGAAAAAGGAGGAAATTCCACACCATGTAGTAGCCATTGTAAATGCTAGATAGAACGCATGTGTCTGTTGTGATATGTTTCCATAAGTGAAAAGATAGAGCAAACCTTTGAGAAAGTGAAATCTGTCTAAGAGAAAGTGGAGGATGGTGAAACAGAAGCAATCTTGTCCTGAAAGAAAGACTTTTGTCTCCTGGAATCGTGAATTGGCTTTTCAGAAAAAAAAATTTGGATGATCTGTTCCCTTTAAATGTTGCTTTGGATGTTTACACACAGAAGGACATGCTTTAGAGGGGTAGCTCCTTTAATATTTAGGAACAAGGTCTTGCATGACCTTCCCTTTGTCTTGCAAAGCTTTAAATATTTCTGCAAAAACACAGCCAAACAGATTCTGGGTATCCAGAAGAGAAGCTAGTAATAATTACATTTATATCCTCTGGTAGAGATTAAAGCTTAAGCCAGGAATACATTCTAATGACAGACCCTGACACAGCCACCCTAGATTAAGCAACAACTGCACTTAATTAAATGGCTAGCTACTTGTGAAGCAGAATTGAGAAAAAAAAAAGAAAAAGCTGAAGTTGTACTACCAGACTCAATCCTGTCAGGTAAAACACCTTCTAGTTTGAAAAGAAAGGAAAGCACAGATGTGATCATACATTTCTAATAATCTATGGCCCTAAAAGCCAAGGTAGCAGAGATATATACCTTCTTGCCATATCTATCCATGGTTTTGCTATGTCCAACGGCAGAAGTGGGTAGTTTACTGGGCTTGTCAGTTGAGAGGGAAATAGGTTCACGTGTGTCTGTTAGGCTAATAATCACAAGGGCCTTTTTAAGCGTAACCACGCACCCCAAATCTCTGACAAGTTCTGTTACCCTTGATAAGTGTGAGCAGGGGTGTGAAAGGTGAAATATTAACAAGCAAGGGCCTGGGAGATGAACCACTTACAGGGTGCCTGTGACCATTAGAGACATAGGTGCCAAACCTGGGCTGAATTTCCTGTTCCCCATCCAAATGTCCAAGTTACACTTGAAAAGATAGGGAGGAATGCTGCTTCACACAGATGGGGAGCATGTTCCAAAGAAGGGGTAGTCTCTAGGATACATACCTGTCTCTCCAGCAGTAAATATCATCCCTTTATTTTATTCCCTCTTAGGTTCACAGATGAATAATTAAGCTAACTGCACTGATGGGTCAATTTTAAGCTTAGCCAATAACCCAAAGTCAGAATCAAATCCTGTACTTTGAGTCTACAAAGTGAAGACCTTAACTACTATGCCAAACCCAACCCCATAAATGCAAGGCTATCAGTCTACAGTGTATTATAAACCTAGGCAATAACCAAAGATCAGAATCAAACCATGCACTTTGTATCTGTGAGGTAAAGAGCTTACTCATTATGCCAACACCCCCCCCCCCCCAAAAAAAAATGGCAGAAGGGTATGATGAGGGATAGTTATACAGAAACTTCTTATTCAGGGGCTTGAGAAGCAGACATGAAGGTTATCCAATAGAGCAACTAGAACAGGAGGTATTGCAGACATCTAGGGGAATCCATCTGTAGGAGATCATAGTATCTCTTTTGAACCTCAGACATCTGGGGGGTTTCCTACTTAAAACATTCCATCATTTTGAGAACAGCATCTCCTAAGGAAAGTTCTTCCACCGGGGAATCATGGGAAGGAGTACATGTTCATTGGTACTTACTAGACTAGCTGCCCTTGTGAGACATTTTCCCTTTTGGTGCTAGAATTAACCTATCCATTTGGTGTTAGATTATTCTTATTCATCCCGTGGTCAATAACTATATATTACTCCTAATGATGCTAACTAGGATCATACCACAGATGACGTGAAGGGACCCATACATGGGATACAGCATTTAGGAGCTATCTCAGTCCATTAGTAGTACAGGGCATAGTCCTGCAACACATTTTCTGTTTCTTATCCACAGATCCAATTTGCACTTGAATATGAAAAAGGGATGAGCTTTGTTTTATGTGGATTGGGAATTTGTTCCAGAGTAGGGGTATTCTCTGCAAGATAAACCTGTCCCTCCAAACCATTATGTTGATATTGCATTAGAGGTTAAGAACCCTAGACCGAACATCTGTGATACCACTTGACTTGCTGTCATCAATATTGGCGTAGATTATGACTTTTATGCCAAACACAGGTCAACTCTTGGCAGTCTGTAATACATGGACTCCGTGACAGAGCTTTGCGTTGATCCATATAGGACATACTGTTTAGGCCTTGTATCCTTTCTGTAAGATATCTCTGGGGGCATGTTTTTGGACAGATACAAGCCAAAATGGGTGCTACATGCAATGACTGGCCTAACGAGGGCTGAGTAAAGGGGGGCAATGACATTCCTAGATGTAGACACAATCCCTTTATTTATAAGTTGTGTAATACAGAGAGGGCTTTCTTACAATGGGACACATGCTGGTCGAAAGTTAGATCACTTTTTACACACGTTCCCAAATCCCGAACAATTGAGTAAACTCTAACAGGTGTATTGTCAATGTGGCAGTTCCCCAGAGTATATGACTTCCCATAGAATACTATTATTTGGCACAAACCTTCCAGTGGGATGGCTAAATCATTTGGGGATTCAATGACTGCACTTAGCTAGTAGTCATCCACAATCTTAGTCAACCACAGCTCCTTTGGTATTGGCTTTTACTTCAGAGAAGTAGAAGCCAAACAGCAGAGGTCCCAGCAGAGATCTCTGGGAAACTCCACTGGTGATAGGTCTCTTTGTGGAGGTAACTTCCCCTATTTTGATTTCCTGCATTCTGTAGATCAGAGCATGTATATGTACCTTTAAGAAGCATTTCCAGATGTAGCACATGCATATAAATACTAAGCATGTGTAGGCAGCAGTGCCACTTTGAGAGAACAGCCGGAGTGTTAACATGTACAAGTGTGGTAGTCAGTCTGCTTACAAGTTTAAGTTTAAGTTACAAAGCCTCATTCCTGATGTGTTTGCATGTAACAAAGCTGCTTGAATAGAGCCTACGAATGTTTGTCTATTTCATCCTGACCAGACGAGTCACATGGTGAAGGCAGGCTAAGCAGGTCGAGTGAAACAGAACACAGACAAATGATAAAGGGCCAGAAATAAGCTAAAGGTAAAGAAAACTGCACAAATGATTCATTTGGCAAAGAAAATGAAACAGTGCATTTATAAGGCACCAAAAGCATCATTAATCAAATGAGTAGCATAAAATGTATTATTAAGCAAACGAAAGGCACAAACCGCATTATTTATTAAACAAAATGTTCAGCATCACGATACTTGATAAAATTAGCAGAACTATTCATATGGGGCTCAGAATTACCTTTGGTTTGCGTAATGAGCAATTTTAAAGTAAAATGGGTACAAGAAAAGCATGATAAGAGATTAAAAGGGCATAATGAGCACAATAAAAGGGCAAATTAAGCTTAGAGAGCAAGGCGACTGCATGTTTTTTAGTAAAAGACCGTGTTTTGCACACAAACTACTATTTTGCTTTGACTGAAGCCATTCAAAGCATAACTAGAGTTGTTCAAAGTATCTCAGAGTGTGCAAAGTGTTTGCAGTGTGTGCATTTTATTATGGTGCAATTATTTAAAAGAGTTTCCTGTGTGCAAAGTACAGCTGTATTGCAAAGTGCAGTCAAAGTACAGCCATTTCAAAAAGTTTCTTCTGTTGTGTACATTTATTCGCAGAAAGTCGCCATTTCAGAGTGTTTCTTACACTGTGTAGAGTTATTTTGCAAAGTCCAGCCATTCTGAATAGTTCTTGTGCTGTGTACAGTTTATTTGCAAAGTGCAGTCATTTTGAAGTATTTCTTACACTGATGAGGAGTGGTTTTATAAAGTACAGTGATTTCAGAATGTTCTTGTACTACGGAGACTTATTTGGTAAAGTGCAGTTATTTTAAATAGTTTGTTGTGCTACTGGGAATAATTACAAGTACTGGCATAAAGTTCTGGCATACATGTGTGTGTGTGTGTGTGTGTGTATGTTCATACATGATTTCAAGCACCTTTACTACTGTGTGTGATATGGCAGAGGCATTTCAAAGAATATAGCAGAGAACTGGAGAGTATTCGAGCAGGAATACAATATTTTCACACAAGCAGCTTTTCTGACAAAGATGCACGTACAAGGGCATTCATTTTGGTTAACTTAGATGGGTTAGGAGCTATTGAAAGCACTCATTTGTGTATGCACCAGAAATATATACAAGAGAAGGGGCAAACCGCCATATTGTGGTACCAGCTGAATCAAGGGAGGACCCGGAGTGCTTAAAACGTAAATTTCGAGAAATGTGCAACCCCCAGTCAAATGTTACATTACAGAGGCACTTATTTTACACAAGAGACCAAAAGCCAGGTGAAACTTTTGCAGCTTATATCATTGACTTGAGAAACAAGGCTAAAATGTGCAGATTTGGTGACTTGAAAGATGAGTTAATAAAGGACAGGCTTGTATGTGGTATTAACAGTGCTGCAGTGAGAAAGAATTTGCTTTGTGACAGTGATTTAACGTTGAGCAAAGCCATAGAGATTTGTCAAGTACATGAGCTCACAAAGGCACTCAAATATGCTTACAAGTGATAACAGCATGGTTTCAGTAGCATCTAGAGCAAACATAGACAGCATGCAACACATGGCAAATAGAAACAGGCCTAAGCACATGGCAACAGCAACCACTATGGGTGTGGCAAGGAAAAGACGGAGCTGTCTAGCAAGTTCCAAGACTGGTTTAGTAAAAGGAGCATGCTCGGTACAGTATAAGAGTGAATCAGCAAACCCCAAGTCAAGTCTTATTGTTAACTGTCGTAATTGTGGCGCCAGCTATGAGTCTAAAAGACAGAACTGCTTAGCATTTGGTCAACAATGCTACAAGTGTAAAAATGGAACCATTTTCAAAAGTTTTGTAAATCAAGCAAACCTCATTCAGTTATTAAGAAAGGTCACTTAGAAAAGAAAGCTGATCATACAGAGAGCTGCAACCCTACTTTCTATGTAGATGGTGTATCAGTGGTCGGTGAAAAGGTTAGTGCAGTAGATTTATTGGCAAAGAATGAAGTATTTTGTACTATCCTGATCAAGAGTAAACCCACAGAGTTCAAAGTAAACACTGGTTCAAAGTGCAATGTAATGTCAGCAGAAACATTTGCTACAGTGAGAGCTGGTGAGCAACTTAATTTGGTCAATTGTGCAAGCTTGTTGCTTATGGAGGTGAAGAGATTCAAACCAACAGCTCAGCGGTGCTTTCATGCTATTCGGCTGGGAACAGTTACAGCTTGCAATTTTATGTAGTCCGAAGACCCGTGCAGTCACTATTAGGTCTCAGAGACAGTTTGAGAATGCAACTGCTTTCTTTTACCAAAGAAGTACATCATGTAAGTACATGTCGCAGCTGCAGCTTTACTGATGCTATTTTATCACAGATTGTTGATGTTTTCAACAACAAGCTAGGCAAACTTTCAGTTGTGTACTCCATGAAGTTAGACCCAGAGGTCAGTCCAGTAGTTAGACGAGCAAGAAGACTTCCAATAGCTATGCAGGACAAAGTCAAGGTCTAGTTAGACAAAATGGTGCAGCAAGGTATTATTTGTCCAGTCACAGAAGCAACTGAATGGGCGTCTTCCATGGTAGTTGCTCATAAAAAAATTCAGATGAAATCAGAATATGCATAGACCCAAGAGATTTGAACAAGGCATTAAAAAGACCTCATCACCCTATGCGTACAGTCGAGGAAATTGCAACCCTTATACCAAATGCCACTGTTTTTTCTGTCTTAGATGCAGAGAGTTAATTTTGGCAAGTGATGCTTGATCTCATATCTTAACTACTGACTACATTCAGTACCCAATGTGATAGATACATATTCCTCAGGATGCCTTTTGGAATAAATTCTGCCAGTGAAGTCTTTCAGCATGCAATGGAGCAAATTTTTTCAGGCTAACCTTGTGCAGTAACAGTTGATGATTTACTAGTTTGAGGTAAAGGTGAAGCAGAGCATGACAGAAACCTCAGGAAAGTTCTGGACAGAGCGAGTGAAGTGAACTTAAAGTGTAATAATCTGAAATGCAAACTCAGACTACCAAAAGTTACTTACGTAGGTCATTTATTTACCAGTGCAGGCTTACGACCAGATCCTTCTAAGCAAGCAGCTATTCTTGAGATGCCAGCTCCAGACAATGTCCAAGCCTTACAGCATTTTCTTGGTATGGATAACTATTTGAGCAACTTTATCCCTGACTTTAGTGAGTTATCAGTACCTTTAAAGAGCCAACATGCAAAGATTTTACATGGTCATGGTTAGAACAACACCAGAGAGCATCTGATAACATCAAACAGCAAATTGCTAATCCACCTACATTAAGATACTATGATGTCCACAAACCAGTAGTTGTTTCCTGTGATGCTTCGAAGTTCGGTCTTGGCGCAATTATTCTTCAAGAGGGCAGACCTGTTGCCTATACATTTAGAACTCTTACCCAAACTGAGATGCAGTATGCTCAAATTGAGAAGAAACTTTTGGCAATTGTGTTTGCATGTTCAAAGTTCCATGATTATATTTATGGCTGAGCAACCCAGACAGAAACTTACCATCGATCTCTAGTTACTATTCTAAAGAAGCCTATGAATTCCGCTCTAGCAAGACTACAAAAAATGATGCTTCAGTTGCAAAAGTACAATTTCAAAATGGCCTATACAAAAGGTAAACTTCTTTATCTGGCTGACACCTTATCTAAATCACCCAGAACTACCCATGGAACAGCTTGATGCAGAGAATTTTGCTTTTGATGTCATGGAACTGCATAATGTTTCTACCACAAGACTTGATGAGCTAAGAGATCACAGAAAGACTGATCCAATTTTGCAAAAGCTCAACCACTTCATCAATGTAGGATGGCCATCAAAGCAATCCTGTGTACCGCCAGAAGCACAACCTTACTTTACATACAGAGATGAGACACTGATGGAAGAAGTTATCATTTTCGAAGGTCCAAAAGTTATTGTTCTTGCTTCCTTACAACATGAATACATTCAGATTTTACATCGTGGCCACCCAGGTTCCGATTCTACCAAAATAAGGGCGAGAGGACTAGTATTTTGGCCTTCTCTAGCAAAAGACATTGATAAAGTGCTTTCTTCTTGTTCAGTGTGCAACAGTACTAAGCTGCATTTGCAAAAAGAGCCACTTCAGCTAAGCCAAGTTCCTGAACTACCTTGGTCAACAGTAGCAACTGACATATTTGAGAGGAACAGTCAACATTACTTAGTGTTGGTAGACTCATTCGAACTGGTTTGACATAGATGTACTACCTAACCCACGGTTTCCCAAACTGTGCGCCGCGGCACTCTGGAGAGCCGTGAAGCTTAGCAGTTGATTGCAGGTAAGTGAATGCCTGTGTGTGTGTGTGTGTGTGTGTGTGTGTGTGTGTGTGTGTGTGTGTGTGTGTGTGTGTGTGTGTGTGTGTGTGTGTGTGTGTGTGTGTCTGTCTGTCTGCATGTGTGAGTGAATGCATGCATGAAAGCAAGAGAGTGTGTGTGTGACAGAGATCGGGAGAGTGAGAGCGATGTGTGAGTGAATGCAGGAATTAATGAAGAAGTGGCTGTGTGTGTGTGTGAGATCAGGAGAGTGACAGCGATGTGCGAGTGAATGCAGGAATGAATGAAGAAGTGTGTGTGTGTGTGATCGGGAGAGTGAGAGCAATGTGTGAGTGAATGCAGGTATGAATGAGGAAGTGACTGTGTGTGTGTTTGATCAGGAGTGAGTGAGAGCGATGTGTGAGTGAATTCAGGTATGAATGAGGAAGTGACTGTGTGTGTGTTTGATAGGGAGACGGAGAGAGAGAGAGCGATGTGTGAGTGAATGCAGGTATGAATGAGGAAGTGACTGTGTGTGTGTGTGTGTGTGTGTGTGTGTGTGTGTGTGTGTGTGTGTGTGTGTGTGTGTGTGTGTGATTGAATTTCCAGATTTTTGCCTCATATCTTTGGTGTGGCCCTCCTAAAATCTGTACTTTTCTGGCAAATAGTTGAGGATTGAAGTCATTAAATAATGACAAACATTTGAGTTTAAGACTCCCCATCCTTCAGAGAATTCATGCTAACGCAAAAAAATAAAAAAAGAAAAACTAAAGGGTGTAAGAAGGGGGGCAAGCCCCCCTGTATCCCCCGCTACTTAAATATACCAACTCGAAGATTGCGCTACAGTGTAGGAAATAGGAAATTCTCCATTTCCACACTGTAGCACACTGAAGTGCGATCTCGGAGTTGGCATATTTAAGTAGCAGGGGGTGTGGGGGGTTGCAGGGGGGCTTGCCCCCCCTGCTTAAACCCTTTACTTTTTTTATTTTAAATTTTGTTTTTATAGATATTCGAACTTTTAAAGGTTCGCTCACTAAAGTATGTTCTTTAGTGATTCGAACTTTTAAACGTTCGAATATGTAATATACACCCAGAAAGTTGACAGAATAATAGGTTTTGCATTAACAGGAATTCTCTGAAGATGTGGAGTCTTAAACTCAAATGTTTGTCATTATTTAATGACTTCAATTCTCAACTATTTGCCAGAAAAGTACAGATTTTAGGAGGAACACACCAAAAATATGAAAAATCTGGACATTCTGCGAAAATCTGTACAGTTAAGAGGTGTGAATCACATACACACACAGTGACTTCCTCATTCATACCTGCATTCATTCACACATTGCTCTCAGTCTCCCGATCTCACACATACACACACAGCCACTTCCTCATTCATACCTGCATTCATTCACACACACACACACACTTCCTCATTCATACCTGCATTCACACACACACACACACACACACACACACACACACACACACACACACACACACACACACACACACACACACACTTCCTCATTCATACCTGCATTCATTCACACACTGCTCTCAGTCTCCTGATCTCACACACACACACACACACACACACACACACACACACACACACACACACACACACAGTCACTTCTTCATTCATACCTGCATTCATTCTCTCACACACACACACACACACTTCCTCATTCATACCTGCATTCACTCACACATCCCTCTCACTCTTCCGATCTCACACATACAAAGTCACTTCCTCATTCATATCTGCATTCATTCACACAGTGATCTCAGTCTCCCGATCTCACACATACACACACAGCCACTTTCTCATTCATACCTGCATTCATTCACACACACACACACACACACACACACACACACACACGCACACGCACACACACACGCACACACACACACACACACACACACACACACACACACACACACACACACACACACACACACACACACACACACACACACACACACACACACACACACACACACACACACACACACACACACACACACACACACACACACACACACACACACTTCTTCATTCATTCCTGGATTCACTCACACTCGCCGCGAACTAATAAGGTTAACTGTAAAATAAACCGCAAACTGTTCGCGGTTTATTTTGCAGCTAAGCTTAAAAGTTCGTGGCGCCCCTGTGACGAAGCCGTGGCTCTCCAGGGCGCCGCAGTGCACACTTTGGGAACCCCTGAAATATGCACTTTATGCACGCCGGGGGGGGGGGGCTTGGAAAAACCTGGATTCAGCAAAGGAGCCGAGAATCAAAAAAGTTTGGGAACCACTGATCTAACCTAACATACAGTGCTGTTATTACCAAGATAAAGCGTAATTTCTCAGTCCATGGTAGTCCACACACAATTATTTCTGACAACGGTTCTCAGTTTACCAGTCAACTGTTTCAGAGATTTGCTAAAGAGTGGGACTTTATCCATGTTATTAGCAGTCCTGAATACCCTCAGTCAAACAGCCTTGCTGAACGTGCAGTACAGAGTGCAAAGCAATTACTAGAAAGGTCAAAGTGTGACAATACCGATATCTTCTTGAATTTACTCAATCTCAGAAAATATATCCAGTGACAATCTACTAGGTTCACCTGCTCAGACACTTCTACCTAGGCAAACCAGAACAACCTTGCCTATCAGTTCTAGTTTGTTGGTGCCTAGTGCTAAAAACAAAAGAGCAATCAAAGCCCAACTTTTTAAAAAACGTTCCCTTCAGAACTCCAGCTATGATAAGACGAGCAAATTTCATTGTACATTAAAAGAAGGAAAGACAGTGAGGATACAAACTGGGAAAGGCTTTGATCGAATTGGTCAAGTGAGAGGTATATGTAATGAGCAGATATTCTACTTAATGAAATCTGAGGGTATTGAGTACAGGAGAAACTGCAGACATCTTCTTCCTGTATCAGAAACAATATCACATCATTGTACTTGTGATACAGACTCTAGATCTCAGATCAACCCTGAGAGTGTTCGTACCAAAGAACATGCTGCGGTATCCATTACCGTTCCTGATAATGTCTCAGATGTCCCCAAAATTAAACATTCCTTGAAGACAGTCCCCGTTGCTAGACCCAATTTTGATTTTTATGTTACACGATCAGGTCATATTTCAAGACCTAGTGTAAAATAGACAGCAACCTGGACATGATTATTTTCTGTCTAATTTGTATAACTGCATGTCAGATAATTAGTTCTGTATAACTGCATGTCATTAAATACTATCATTTCATATAAAGACTATTTCTCAAGGAGGGAGGATGTAGATCAGTGCATGTGTATGTACCTTTAAGAAGCATTTCCAGATGTAGCACATGCATATAAATACTGAGCACGTGCAGGTAGTAGTGCCATTTTGAGATAACAGCCAGAGTGTTAACATGTATGAGTGTGTAGTCAGTCTGTTTATAAGTTTAAGTTACAAAGCCTCATTCCTAATGTGTTTGTGTGTAATAAAGCTGCTTGAACAGACCCACAAATGTTCGTCTGTTTTATCATGACCAGACGAGTGACAGTGCTAGCTGTAGACCATCAGGTGGCATAACGGTTTACTCCCAGTTTATTTAACTTCTCTACTATTGTGTCAAAAGCTTTGCCAAAGTCGAAGTGTGTAGCACTTAACCTTTATCCATTGCTTTGGTAACCCTTTCAAAAAAGCCAACCAGGCTGAGTACGCAAGATGAATCCAAATTGAGACAGATCCAGTGTTTGGAGGTTCCCTGTGTCCTTAATGATTAGTTGCATTATGTCTTTCCATGGCTTTGCATATGAGGCTGGTTAGACTTGTACGTCTGCAATTGCCAGGGTCTGTGGGAGGTCATCTCCTATGCAGTGGAATGACTGCATCTGTTCCCATTCATTTGGTACAAAACCTGCATGGAGGCCGAGGTTGAAGTGCTGTTATGGGGGGTGGTTAATTGCAGTTCATGCTATATAAAATGTACCCAGGAATATTGTCAGGGTCCACTGATGTAGTATTTTAGCTTTTGATAGCACTTTTAGGACTTGGTCATGTGTGATAGTTGCAAAATAGACAGTGTCATGTATGTCTTGAGGGAAAGATGGAGGAGAGAGAGGGATAAAGTTACAGCTGAATTTACTAACCAGTAGGTTGGCTATATCTTCAGTCTCTGTGTAGGTAACATCATTCACAATCAGCTCAGTACATTGCTGCATTGTGCTTCTGAGATTACAAACAAAATTTAAGGAAGCCTCATGACTGTCTTTGGCTTGAATAACTATTTGAGCCTCAAACTTGCCTTTGGTGGATTTTATTATGCTCCTGAGGTTTTTTTTTTTTATTTTTCAGTGACAAGGGCTCAACCATTATGGGAATTACTCTTCTTTCTTTTGGTCAAAATGTTCTTCCTTTTACTCTAAAGCTTGTTGATATTATAGTTCCACCGTGTGGTTTTGTTTCTGGGGTTTGTCCTGCTCTTATTCCTACAGGGTACACAGCTGTATCTATGTAGCTGTTTACATGCTGGTTATAATGTGGTGGTGTGCATTTCCATGTATTCAGTTGAGTTAACTGGGTTTGGTGTGGATTTAAAGCTTACCAAAGTATTGCTTAAGAGTATAAGCAGGTTGTCCAAGAGAAATTTCAAAAGGTAAAGTGGGTGGAATGGATCTTTGGGGCTCAGCTGCATTTCAAAGGGGACGGCTTAACTGTTAGACCTAACAAGTGATGAAGATATGCAAAGGAACCTCCTCAGCAGAGCCCAAAGCAAGACATGAATGAATCTGGGGAGAATAATCTAACCTAAACACTTCTCCCCAGAATCTAAACCCTCATCGTCAGACAAAGAAGTTCCCCTAGTCCTTTTAGAGGGGGTGGAAGTAGAAAAAATCCCTACAAGAAAAGGAAATGACAAAGTATGAGGATGCTTCACAGCCATAACGGTTTTAAAAAGAACTTCGGTGAAATCTTTCCACTCCTTTTGGGGGTCCTTAGCAACAGAAGCAAATATGCCTAATCTTCCTTTTCTTTTTACCAGGAACTTCTATCCTGACAAACCTTGGAAGTTCTGAATCCTGATGTACCTCCACAAGGGAACCCTGGATTTCTTACCTCACTTGAATTTGACAAACAACAACTTGAATTTCTGGAATAACCCTAGGCCCTTCAGAAATTACAAGCCATGGTTCCACTCTCTTTTTCACAGCAGCCACTGACTCTGCCTCACAGGTCCGTAAATGCCCCCAGTGGGGTCATTACAGAGGGGACAGGAGTCGGAATTGGATGGCTTGTGGTCTCTTCATCTGACACAACAAGACATCCAGCAGAAGCCTCTGGTCTTAATTTCTTTGACTTCTTTTTTAAAGGTGGCTGTATGTCAGAGTGGGAAGATTCCAAAGCCATGGTCACTTGAGCAAACAGTTTTAAGGCACTGGTTTACCAAGTAGATGGAAAGGGAAAAAACATGGCTGTACATGGTCTTAGGAATGAAGGCATGTCCACACCTAAACAAAAAAAGCACTTATGTCTATCCTTATGGGGAATCTGCATCTCACTTTCATATTTCCCCTTTCTGGATGACACGTACCTACAACAAAACAAGCAATGAAAGAGAAGGGTCTCCAACAGGGTACTTATCCCTAGGCATGGTGAACTGTAAGAGATGTACCGCATTAATAACAGGTAGTGTTGTAATGTTGTAAAGTGTACTGCTATTAATTATCAAATAATTATTGCAACAATACTACCATACAAAACATCTAAAGTTCACAGCAGAAAGAATATTTGTGCAAAATCTTACCATAATCATAGATGTCCCTCTCTTCCATGTTGCAGTATTCTTAGTGTGGGATTCCCCACCTCAGACGACCCAAACTTCGGCTTCTATAAAAAAGCTTAAGCTTGAGTGCTGTAGGTGCGTGGGACGTCACATGTAGGGCCATAAACCAGGGACCTTAAATGTGACGTCTGCACGCACAGACCTCAGAACCTGAAAGCCCAGTCGGACAGTCCTAAAGAGAGTAACAAGTGATGTCAGTCAGAAGTGCAAAGTGTCATATGCTGGCTATTCTGCCCTTGATCTAGGGTAGAGCTTCACAGTGCCTAAGAGATATGTCCATAGTCAAAATTAAATACAGGGGGTTTGGAAGGAGGGAAGGAATACTGCAACATGGAAGAGACATACATCTACGGTTATGGTAAGATTTTACACAACTATTCTATCTCCTTCTATTCCTATGTTGCAGTATTCTTAGTGTGGTAGAGTACCACAACTTAATTAGAGCAAAGGGTGGAGGTAGATGTAGATGATTCCAGAAAACTCAGCAGGATTGCTCTAGTAAACCCTGGCCTGGCTCTGGAGACGTGGTCCAATTTGTAGTGTTTGGTGAAGGTGTGAATTGTGGACCAGGTGGCTGCTACCAGGATGGAGGTTGTGTCCAGCCCTTTGAAGAAGGCTTTGGAAGTAGCCAGGAGTCTCACTATTTATTGTTGGGGAGGAAAAGAAGGTAGGCAGGTGAATGGATTGGTTTAAGGACAGCTGGTAGTCTGATGTGCAAGACCCCCTCAGGAAAAGTTTTACATCCAGCCTAGACAGCAAAGGGGGATCTAGAGGTAGACAAGCTGAAATGGCTGAAAGGTGGACTTTTGAAGTGTAGAAAAGGCGAGATTTAATGAGTTCACATACACAGGCAAGGACTAGGGATGGGTCTGCCTGGCCGGAGTCCCTGTCCTTATGTAGACGCCATTTGGAAAATCTCTCCCATTTTGATAAGTATGATTTCCTAGTAGCAGGTTTCCTGGCCTCCTTCAGGACTGGAAGCACGTCCTCTGAGTAGTGGTGTCTGAAGAGGATTAGAAGTTCATCACCCAGAGTGTTAGGCCTAACATCAGTTGGTGAGGATGCATAACAGTTCCCTTTTGTTGTGTGAGTAGGTCCACCTTGTGGGGTAACTTGTGGTGATTGCCCTTGGCTAATGAGAGAAGTAGGGGGAACCAGTGCTGCCTTGACCAGTAGGGAGTCACCAGCAAGATTTTTGGTTTGTCCTTCCTGATTTTCAGTAGGACTTTTTGGATTAGTGGGAAGGGTAGAAAAGCATATAGAAACAGTCCCTTCCATGGAATGCTGAAGGCATCCACCCTCCAGACAAGTGGAGAGTGATCCTTGGTGTAGAATTTGTTCAACTGTCTTCGGGGGAGGCAAACAGATCCAATTGAGGTGTGCCTCATCGGTGGACAATGTCTAGAAAGGTCTCCCTGTTTAACATCCACTCATGTTATAGAGAGGATGTTCTGCTGAGAATATCCACTTGTTTGTTGTCTTGATAGGGGATGTATGAAGCCTGCAGGGTTAAGTTGTGCCTGGAGGCGAGGTTCCAAATTTGTAATGTTATCCGGCATAGGAGGTAAGCTCTGGTCCTTCCTTGTTTGTTGAGATACCACATTACTGTGGTGTCGTCTGTGAATATCTGAAGGGGGCCCAGTTGGAGGATAGGAAGGAATGCCTTCAGGGCCAGAAGAACTGCAGTCATTTCCCTTACACTGATATGTTTTTTTGGCGGGTGGAATTCCATGCCTCCTGTACCCTGAAACCCTTCAAGGTGGCCCCTCCACCCTAGGTAGGCTTGCCACCCCTCCGTTTTTTTTCCGGACTATCAGGAAATCAAACTGTACAAACTCCGGTATTCTGTTTCAAAAAGGAAACAGACTATTGGAGTTTGTAAATCGGCTGATTTACTATGCTTTTTTTTTACAGAAAAGCATAGTAAATCAGCCAAAAGCAGGTGGCGGGAACAAAAAAAGAGGGCGTTCCCGTTGAGTGATGCTGTCGTGACATCACAAAATAGGAGGTATGTTGGCGGGAGAGGGGGTTGGGGTGGGCGGTGTTACTGGTGACGCGAGGGGCGTGGCTTTGCTCCGGTTTTAGGCGTGAAGGAAGGTGGCAACCCTAACCCTAGGTCTGATGCATCTGTATGCATAAGTTTGGTTGGGGAGGGGATTTGCAGTGGAAGTCCCGGGTTCTGAAGTATTTGTTGAATCCACCACCTTAGTTCTGTTTTGAGAGAGGGCAAAAGGGTAATTTGTTGCTCTAAGAATTGTTGGTGTTGTGACCACACATTTTTCAGATACCACTGGAACTTCCACATGTGCATTCTGGCTAGGGGAATCATAGGGGTGGTGGCTGCCATTAGTCCCAGGAGTTACAAGAACTGTCTTGCAGATATCTGAGGAACTAGTAATAGGCTTTGGAAGTCATTGGAGAGTGACAGGACTTAGTCCTGGGGGAGGAAATCCTGCATCAGGTCTGTTCTGATCCTGCAGCCCAGAAAGTTTTTGTTTTGCTGTGGGAGTAAGGATGATTTCTGGAGGTTGAGGGTGAAACCCGAGTTTTGTAGTCGGGGAAGTGGTGAACCCGAGATGATTTTGTAGGATGTCTTCTGTTTCTCCTAGAAGGAGGATATCGTCTAGGTAAGGATAGATTTGGACACCTCTGGTTCTGCAGTAAGCAATGGCTGGGGCTAGGCATTTTGTAAATACCCTGGGTGCAGTAGACAAACCAAAGAGCAAAACTGTAAACTGAAAATGAGAACAGGGCCCAGTAAATGCAATAATTTCCTGTTAGAAGGTTTTATGGAAATATGGAGCTAAGCTTCTTTTAGATCTAGAGTGGTCATGAAGGCCTGGGCTGGTATTAAAGGGAGAAGAGTTTGAAGGGGATAGCATCCTGAATGATGGAACTTTTAGGAACCGGTTTAGGAAAGATAATCTAGTTAAGGAAAGATAAATCTAGTATTGGTCTCCAAGGGCCATCTGGGGACCAGAAAAAAGTCTTAAGTAGAATCCTTTTCCTTCCTGTCCTGGGGAGACAGGTTCTACTGTTCCTAATCTCAGAAGGTCTAGTAGTATGTGAGGTATGAGGTGGAGTTGAGTTTGGGGGGGGGGGTGGGGAGATGGGCCTTGGAATGGGTTTTTCTTTCCAAGAAAGGAAATATCCATTTTGAATGATAGTCAGTACCCAGTGGTCTGATGTGATGGTTTTCCAAAAGGGGAGGCAGTGGGAGAGGTGGGCTGACAAAGGTAGATGGGCAAGGCAGTCACACATTGTTGGGTCCACTTCTATCCTGAAAGGACTGTCTTGCACTGGGTTGTGAGGTAACTGGTCTGGAATAGGTTTGCCTCCTGGTTCCTCTCCTATGCTTGGTAGAGGAGGGGGTAGCAGAGAAAGGGGTTCTCCTGACAAAGGAAGTCTTTGCAGGATAATTCCTGTAGTATTTTGGAATCGGAGACGCAAGCAAATGCTTGATGTCCTGAAGCTCCTTACTTTTCTCCTGCAGGTTTTTAAAAAGTTCTGCAGATTGTTTGCCAAAAAAGAGGTTATGGTCTAATGGGGCATCTGGGATTTTAGACTTGAAATCCTCTAGAAGTGGTTGGAGGTGAAGCCAAGAATATCTGCAGAGAACTGAAGCAGAGGCCTCTGCGGCATCATAACTGCAGCTAATAGAATGTCTGGCTACCTGAGAAGCCAGGGACAGTTGAGATGCTATCTCAGTTTTGGTAGGGTAGTCAGGAGTAGACGCCAAGAGAGTGGAGGCTTGCAAAACTAGGTCCAAGGCATATTTTATCATCTGAGTTTGGTAAGTGATAACTCTGAAGGCCAGGGTGGAGGATGTGTATACTTTTTTCCAATCCTGTCCATGCTTTTGCTATCCTTATCAGTGGGCAGAAGAGATGCTGAAGGAATCAGTTTAGATTGCTTGCAGATGAGACAGCAATTACTGCAGGGTCTGCCAGGGGAGGCTTTACTAAGAATTTCTGGTCATCAGGTACTCTGTAAAACCTGTCTGGTCTCTTAGGAGCAGGTGGTTGTGAGTCTGGGTTCTTGGATGCAGAGGTGAAAGCATCCAGACAGGCAGGTGGGATGGCTGACAGGGAGGGAGATTCCAAATGAAGGAGTTCAAAAAAACCTCCTTTGGATGTCAGTCATCTGGGTAGTGTCCCATTTAAAGTATTCTTTCAATTTTGTAATTGTTTCCCCAAAGGTGATATCCTGTGGTGGGGAGTCCCCTTCAATGGATTCCTCATCTGGGGAATAGTATTCCAGAGGGGAGGCAATTTGTGAGGCATAAGAAAGAGAGTCATCAGAAGATGCGTAACAGGGTTCCAGATCTTCCTCTCCTTCTTGGGCAGTAGGCAAGGGGAAATAAGTGGCAGAAGCAGGGCTAGGACTAAGCACTGGAATACTGGAGGGGGAAGAGGCTGTGGGCCTAAGGGCCATAAAGGCCTGCATCAAGGAGTTTGTAAATGATTGTCAGTCTGGGACCCCTTGAGGGGTTGGAGTTAGGTGTTTTGTTTCTGTTTAGAAGGTGTAGGTCTGGGAGAAGGTCTGGGTTCTGGAGCCTGTGCTTCAGGTAATGGTGTCCCGGTCGGTCATCCCAACTGTATCTGGCCCCCCCTCGACATCGGTAGGGGCCGATGTCTGTGCTGTCTCCATGGACGTGCTGGCTGTTACTTCTGAAGCGACTTCCTTGATGGGAGCCGTCGAAGTAGACGGTTCTATCGGACATCCTTGAACCCCCTAAATCGAAAGCTGGCGGAACGTCAGATGGCAGTGAGGCAATGTAAGTAGGCCTGGAAACCTTGGCCTTTTTCTGTGTTGGTTCAGTCAGAACGACCGATTCGGGATCCATCCTGAGTGCACGTTTTTTGAGTCTCTGGTTCTCTAAATATAAGTTAAGGGCGGCCAGATAGCTATGAAGGGTCTTCAGAACAAAAGATTGGCAAATGAAACAAGTTGTATGGTCATGTTTCTTCCCTAGACAAAAGACACATTGGTCGTGTGTATCTTTATGCAGTATCTGATGCCTGCAGTGGTATTTACCCTTCTTAGCTGACATTGGCTAATGATAACTACAGCTAACAAAGCTTAAGCAAGAGAGACAAAAAATTCCCCAACGAGGTACTTAGCTTTTAAGAAGTCTTCAAGTATAGGAGCGAAGCGATCGATGTGACATCTTCTGCGGCTGAAAAGTTCTGAGGTCTGTACATGCAGACGTCACATTTAAGGTCCCTGGTTTATGGCCCTACGTGTGACATCCTACGCACCTACAGCAGCCAGGCTTAAGCTTTTATAGGAGCAGACATTCGGGTCGCCTGAGCCGGGGAAAACTACACTAAGAATATTGCAACATAGGAATAGAAGGACATCTATATTTCTCCAGGCCATAACAAAAACTCAAGATCATCAACTAGTTAAAGAACTTGAAAATACAGACTGGTCCCCAGTACGTTAGGGAACCAACCCATCTACAGCTCTTTATGCATTCAACTCAACCATCCAAAACATTATGGGCAAACTAATCCCCCTAGGTCAAAGAAGACTGCAATGCAAATCTTGTCTTTGGTTAACTAAACAATTAAAACAAATGGGGGGGGGTAGTAAGAGTAAGAATGGGAAAGATTTAGGGTACTGGTGAAAACAGATATGAGGCAAGCTAGGTTGCAATTGTTTATTGTAGGCTGGTTAGTGCTCAACAAACTGAAATACATAGAAAATCAAGCAAAAATGCAAAATTGGAAGAAGCAAAATATAATTAAGAGAAGCAAACAGTTTACTTTTCCCCCTGAACAAAAGTAGTTTCATAATCTAAGGAAGTCTACAGCACAGACAATGATCAAATTGGCAAAAAAAAAAATACACCACAGATAGAACATTACAACTTTGCTACCTACAGTACAAAATCCATCAGACACTAGCCAGCCTATAACAAACAATCCAGCTTGCCTCATATCCACTTCCACCAGTACCCTAAATCACAACATATACTCACAATAGAAATAATCTTATAAACAAGCTTACCTTCTCATTCTGCTTTACATCTACCTCAGCCAAAACCATTTAAAAACCCTTACAACACTGGAATAGTAGTATAACCTTAACACCAGAGAACCATACACATACTTCCTGTGCTTACTAGATTATTTACAAAGAGTATTGGCTTGTATTTATACAATGAATTTAACAGATTACAACCCCTTATGTGTTTGAGACATGGATGCCAACAAATTCACCGTGAGAACGAAGCTCGTGAGGTGAATCCTGGCATCCATGTCAAGAGCATAGTGCAGGGTTATGATCAGCAAGACAATCATAATTCTTTGTAGTGCATGTAGCTTTATCTGCTCCATGTACTATTAGATACAGGGAAAAATTGCTAAGTGTTCTGTTGGTTTTCAAAGCCATAAAACACTCAGTGGATGCTGTTAGAAAGGCTGTGTAATGCTGTCCGTCATGTTTATGCTTACCTTTAATACCTCTCTATTGTCTAGATTTTCGCAGAACATTCAATTTACTGCTTTATATTTTTGGTCTGTTCATCATAAAATCTGTGATTTTCAGATAAACCACTAAGGAATGAAGTCACTAAACAATGACATACATCTCAGTTTCAGTTGGTATCCTTCACATTATGCAGGCGAACGCATTCTGTTGTTCTAGCACCTTTCTGCTTTCTAAGTGTTTTTTTTTTTTTAACAGGAAGTCAGGGACACATTAAGGGTACAGACAGCAGGCAGAAACAAGTATTTTGCTCTGTTGCTGTCATTTGCTAGTGAGTACAGGCAGATTTTAGTGTCAACCTGCAGACCCATCTTAACTTTAGGAGGGACTGCTTAACAATTAAGGTTAGGTCGCGTACGAATTTTGCTCTTAACTGGTTTGTTTTTTTCTAAATATCACAGCATAATCACCTCTCTCCATGCACTGCATCAGGTCCTGTACTACAACAACCCCAATTCCCATACAACACCTCAATCGCATCCCCTCATAAAAATACAAACCAATTAAAATTCCCTGCCACATCATCTCAACAAATATGGTCTACTTTGGAATTCCATGTATGGCTTCCAGTGTCATAGTACTACAAAATTCCATTTACACAGTTGCAGACAAAGTGTATGCTGCACTGGAAAACAGCCAAACAGGAGGTGGAATATTTGTGGGCTTGCATAACTTAGAAGAGTGCTGATCAATCTGCCCTCCTAACCAAAGTGCAAAAGACTGGCTTCAGCAATGAAGCCGCAAGATGTTTCCGAAACTACCTCCTCAACAAAACTTTCTGTATGTACAATGACACAAATCTCAGATACCTTTAAACTAGGAATGTCACAGCATTCTGTCTTATTTCCCATACTCTCATTATTCACAAACAATATCAAAGAAACTACACCTACCAATAATATTACACTGTATCAGGCAAGCCAATAAACCCAAACCTTGCAAGACCAGGTCCAAAAAGACTTTCAACAACTATGCTCATGGCTTAATACAAATATGACAACATATCAAAAACATCCTCAACGCTCTTTGAAAATCACAAATTAGAACAAAACCCAACCCTAACAATCTCTGACAACCAAAACGATTGAATGTGTCAAGTGACAGTACAAATACATAGGCCTCGAAATGGACCCACAATTGACTTTTTACCAACCACATACAATTAGGAGTAAATTTATTGCTTGCTGCTCAAAAAAAACACCTCACACCAAAAGCACACAAATCCCTTGCCAGAAATGTTCTCATTCCTCACTTAGAATATGCCCTACAAATATTTATTTTAAACAGCCAGACTACATCAGTAACATAGAAAAACAGCAAATTCAGTGTTTGGATTTAAATATCTATAAGCCAGTCATAAGCAAAATGAATCCCAGTCTCAGCCAGAGCTGCGCTTACTTTTTCATATATACCTTCAGATTCCTGGATCCTAGATACACTCCAATGCATTCAGCACATCAGGCAATGTGCACACTTCAGCACTCATTATTTCTGTAGCAGGTATGGGTTTTACGGGATCAAGGTGCTAGCCTGAGGCCCAACCCTCCTCAGAGGGTGCACTACACACTCGCATGCACACACTCAGGCCTAGGGCAAATTTAATGTGTCCAATCCACCTAATGCATATCTCTGGAATGTGGGAGGAAACCAGAACACCCGGAAGAAACCCACACAAATGCAGGGAGGACATGCAGACTCCACATAGAAGGCACCCCAGCTAAGAATCGAACCAGAGAATCTCTTCCTGTGAGGTGACAACACTAACCGTTACACCACTGTGCTGTCCTACAACTGTGCTGTCCTAACATTCAGATTACTCCAGTTCAACTACTGACCAACCTTAAAAAACATGATTAAATCTAAATACTCTTACACCACCTCAAAGTAACAGCTCCCTCATCTTCCACAAAACAAATTTTCACAAGCCAACAAGCGAAATAAATGTTTCCAAACAACCCTGTAAACTGGAACCACAGCCCCTCAGATTCACATTAAATCTTTTCAAACAATTTGCAGTAAGCATGAGAGCATACGCACCCCCCCCCCCCAAAAAAAAAAAAAAAACAACTTCATCTGTTCATGCTTCTGAGATAAGATATATCCCTTTTATCTCAGACTAGGAACTCTATTTCTTACAATACCCTCAATGAAGAAGATTGTCTTAACTCTTCAGTGTACAAATGTAAAACAAAATTTGTGTTCCAACCCCAAAAATGTTTATATATACTTAAAATCTAGTGAACAAACACCATAAATATAAATATTTAAAACCTTTTACTCAATGGTCATTTAAAATAGAGACTACTGTAGTGATTAAAGTAATCTCTTCTCATGTGTTAAGTGTGATTGATCACAGTTTCTCCAGATGAATGCTAAACAGGGTATTGAAATTACTGTCAGCCTATACAACATCCAGACTCTTCACACAAAATTACATCAGTGATCCATAGAACCATTTCAATTATTACTTTAAGAAGCACACTGCATATTTTGTTTCTCCACTAGCAGTATCTTCATCCTCCTCATTGCCGTATGTGCATTACACGGAATCATCTGTTGCTGTCATATAATCTTTCAAACGGTTTTGGCCTTCATCATTAGTGAAGTCTTCATTTCAGAATGGCCCTCCCAGAAGTCACTGCTATCATTTCTACCATTTTTCGTTCATAGGTGTTTACTAGGCTAATGACCGCAAGGGCCTTTTTAAGCCTAGCCATGCATCCCAAATCTCTGACAAGTTTGATACCCTTGATAAAAGAAGCAGGGGTTTGGGAGATGAAACATTTACAAGCCAGGGCCTGGGACAGGAACCATTTACAGGTTGCCTGTGCCCTTTAGAGACACAGGTGCCAAACCAGGGATGAATTTCCTGTTCCCCATCCAATTGTCCAGGTTGCACTTGAATTGGGTTAGGGAGGAACTCTACTTCACATAGATGGGGAGCATGTTCCAGAGCCGGGGCAATCTCTGGGATACATATCTGTTCTCTTCAGCAGGTCCTATTTATATCACAGCCAAGGTTTAAGACTTTAAAATAGGTAAATCTGGTGCTGTTGGTTTTGTGGATATGCAGGAGGTCCAGAGTGGGGTCCGACAATGTATGTCAGGCATAGTTCTCCCCCCTCAAAAGCCTGTAGGAGACAGAATATATGGATAGAGCTCTGAGGCGGTCTGCATAGGACATTTTACTTAAGCTCTGTATACTTTTACTGAGGAACCTCTGTGGACATACCAATTGTTGGTTATGTCTGCTTAGGTACACACCAAAGGAGGCACTGTACTCAATGATAGGTCTAATGAATGCCGAATACAGTGGAACAATGACTTCCTTGGGCTTTGATGCCATACCTTTGTTTATAAGTTGTGCAACACAAAATGATTTCCTCACTACTCTAGACACATGATGGTCGAAATTTAGATTACCATCTATGTGTGTCCCCAAGTCCCTGACTATTGGGTCAACTCTAAGGGGTGTGTTGTCAATATGACAGTTACCACGGATGGATGACTTCCTAAAAGATACCATTATGCATTTCTTTGCATTTAGTTTTAGTCCATGGCTCTGACACTAGTTGTTTGTCTGTGTCAGCCCCACCTGGAGAACATTTGTGTCAGTGTGGAATTTAATGACAGCTCCTAATTTGCAACCATCTGCAAATTTAGTCAGCCACAGACCACTGCCATTGGCCTTGACTTCAGAGAAGTAAATGTCAAAAAGGAGTGGTCCAAGGACTGATCCCTGAGGGATTCCATTTGTGACTGGTCTCTTTGTAGAGGTGGGCTCCCCATTTCTAAATTTGTGGATCCTGTGACCCAGTTGGCTATCCACCAGCTGACATACGAGTTAGTACCTAACCTCTTGAGATTGTCAACAATGCCCGAGTTGGCTATTGTGTCAAATGCCTTGGCCTGGTCAATGTAGGCCTCATCCATTGCTTTGGTGACCCTTTCAAAAAAATCCACTAGGTTGAGTAGGCATGTTCTGCCCTTGACAAAACCAAAACTGGGTTGGGTCCAGTGTCTGGAGCTTTACTCATCCAGACTCTGCTACACTTTGCTGTGAGGAAAAGTTTAATTTGCTTTTTATTTGTTGTATTACTTTATTGCATTTTTTCTATTTTGAATACTGTGATTTGTTTTATTTACCTTGTGTTTTACTTGTATTCTGCTTTTAACTACATATTAAAACTTGAAAAGAGGCCACATCTCTGTCTCTTGTGAGTCAGGCAGAAATCTGTACAGGTGAATAGAACAGGTCAGCTAAGGTTAATCATCTGTGAACTGAGGGGGTGAAGCTAGGAACTAAACCTTCTATTTAAGGGGTAAAATAAAACATTTCAGAGCTTTACTAGAAAGGCTCACCCAGACTCTGCTACACTTTGCTGTGAGGGAAAGGGTGGTTTGCTTTTTATTTGTTGTATTACTTTATTGCCTTTTTCTATTTTGAATACTGTGATTTGTTTTATTTACCTTGTGTTTTACTTGTATTCTGCTTTTAACTGCATATTAAAACTTGAAAAGAGACCACAGCTCTGTCTCTTGTGAGTCAGGCAGAAATCCGTACAGGTCAATAGAACAGGTCAGTTAAGGTTAATTATCTGTGAACTGAGATGGTGGAGCTAGGAACTAAACTTTCTATTTAAGGGGTAAAAATAAAACATTTCAGAGCTTTACTAGAAAGGCTCACCCAGACTCTGCTACACTTTGCTGTGAGGGAAAGGGTAGTTTGCTTTTTATTTGTTGTATTACTTTATTGCCTTTTTCTATTTTGAATACTATGATTTGTTTTATTTACCTTGTGTTTTACTTGTATTCTGCTTTTAACTGCATATTAAAACTTGAAAAGAGACCACAGCTCTGTCTCTTGCTGCGAGTAAGGCAGAATCCCCCCCCCCCACCCGGTCACTGTAGTGTTCTTAAACACCACTGTCTTTCTAGTTGCTTTCCCCTTATGTTAATTTGACCATATATCTCATTTTCTCTCTGTTTTACTGGCTTGTGTGAGTAAGCACAAAATTATCATTTTGAGAAATCACTCCCCTTCAGCTATTTACATGTATTGGCCATCCTACTGTATTCCATAGTGCCAGAATACAAAAGTGACCACCCCCCTTTCAATCTATCTTGCTGTTAGTCACTCTCCACTAAAACTTAACTTTTTAGACATGTAAAACTTAAGTTACATACTTTCACATCTAACTCCTCTAGTGCACACTGCAGTGTTTAGGATAAAACATTTTTTTCATCTTACCTTTTAGCATCCCTGTGACTAGCACTTGCTTTAAAACCTGCTGGAAAGCATTAGGAAGTCTTGAACTGATACAAGCATTCAACTCTCCTTGTTAATAAGGAGAAATTAATTGTAGGCACTAAACAGCCTATAATTGCAAAGTACCTTGCTAAGGTAAGGGAAAACAGCTCGTGTACTTTACAAAAAAAAAAAAAAAAAAAAAAAGCACCAAACCAGGCATGTCCAAGGGTCAGCTTCCGGTGATTTCTCCTGTCCACCTGGTGAATCTGGGCATACTGGGGCAATGCAGCAATTGCCTCATGTACACAGACAACCCTCTCCTCCTACCACCCAACACTACAACCTGAGAGAGATGCACTTACATAGCCAAACTAGAAGCAAAGCTCTTTCCACCCAAGATTGTGCTAGACAGTCAAGAGGAGAAGGTTAACACCCGCACTACACCTCAAGCAACACATAGCCCTTCTAAACTCTCACCATCAACACCAACGCATAGCAACACTAAACCCGCATATGTGGAGGCCCTGAACAGTAACCTGCCCAAGCAACAAGGACCTCTGAAGCTGAAATGCAAACAAACACCAATCACAACCAAAGTGTCACATAGCTCACATCCGTGTGCCACCCAACAGCAGCTCCTAAGGCAAGACAACATACCCAATACTTTAGTCATAGGTGACTCTATATAGACAAGCACACTGATGTCCCACTCACCAGGCTGAACACAGAGAAAATTACAGTCAGATGCCTGTCGGGTGCCAGGATCCGCCACATAATGCACACTCTCATTTCACTCCACAACAAGTACAAATATGACTTTGTCATTGTCCATGTTGGAGTGAATGACTTGAGACGTACCTCCCTGGACTACATGAAAAGAGACATGGAAGAGCTCTCGGATCATGTGGCCCCAGCAGGTATGACCCTAGCCCTGAGTGGCATCCTGCCTTCACCCAGAATGATACCACAGTATAAAGAGACAAAATGATTCACTTCAACAATTGGCTAAGCTTCTGGTGTCATTCAAAGGGGATCCAATATCTGTCTGCCTGGGACAGCATGATCGACAGACTACGATGCTTTGCCAGAGATGGTCTGCACCTGTCACCCCTGGGATTCAGGTTACTGGCTAAGGCTCTTGCCACCCCTATAGTGCCTTTTTTAGGCAAAGTTCAAAGGACAACACCACCACCGTAACAGGTACAAGCATGCAAAGTCTGAAGTTAATGCTACTCAATGCTAGAAGTCTAAACGTCAAAATGCACTCTCTCGAAGCACTCCTAAAAATGGAGAACATCGACATCTGTGCAGTAACTGAGACCTGGTTCAAGGTTCCAGACAGCATCCCTGCAATATCAGGCTACAACTCTTACCACACTTTTTGGCCACCAAACCAGGACCGAAACACTAAAGGTGGAGTGTCCATATTCACCAAGGATTTTCACACCACCAGGCTAGTTGCCCAACACAATGCGTCTGAAATTCTCCAGGTGCAACTAACACTAGGTAAGACTGCAATCCAAATTGTAGCTTGCTACAGATCCCCCTCCATGATTCTCACTACACCTTTCTAAACATACTGGAAAATATTAAGATACAACCAAACGTCCTAATACTGGGTGATTTCAACTACCCTGCCATTAACTGGGAAAACTACTCGTGTACCAACAACTTTGCCCAACGGTTCTTGGAATTCATAAATTCCAACGCTGTGGATCAACTAATCCTTATTCCCACTAGGGGCTCCAATATCCTAGACCTGGTCATTACCAACATGGGAAATCGATGGTCCACGCCTATGGCCACCCCCTCATTGGTCAGGTCTGACCATAAGCTAATCACCCTTGACATCCACATCCCACCCCCCAGTAAGGAAACGTCCGTAAAAAAACTTCTCAAAAGCCAACTTCATGCTACTAAAGTCAGAAGTGACAAACTTCATGACACCCATGCAGACAGGAACTGAAAGTTCGACTGCTGAATCCTACACTAAGGCACTGTACGAGCACATCCACTCGTGCATGAATCGTGCCATCCCCAATAGAACCAAGACACTCTCCTCCAAAAAAAAGGAAACCAATGTGGTGGTCCCTTGCCATAAACAAACTTTACAACAAAATGAAACTGTTGCAGAAAAGAGGAAAATCCAAGGATGCAAAAAACTCCCTTACCAACCTCAGTAAGAAGCTGAGATCTCTCAAAATCCTCCAAAGCTAGTTACGAAAATAAAATTGCCAAAGATTCCAAAGACAACCACAAGACAATATCCTGGCAGATCGATTCAGTGCAAACTTCACCCCCCTCTCACCCCCCTAAAGGTCCCATCTCAATACCAAAAGACTGCCAAATTCCAGTAACAACCACACAGGTAAAAATGCACTCTCTAAAGCTAAGAGTACAGCATCCATGGGACCAGATAACATCCCACGCTGTGTACTACATGAACTACAAAATGAACTGGCACCTCACCTAAGTGTCATGTTTAATCATAGCCTCACCTCAGGCTTCATGCCCACTGAGTGGCACACAGCTACAGTTATCCAACTCTACAAGGGGGATCCCAGGAACTACCGCCCCATCAGTATGATGAGCCTGATCTGCAAGGCCATGGAACGTATTATCATGGAACTTACAAAGACAATGGCAACCTTCAGACACTGGACACCACGCAGTTTGGATTCGTGCAGGGCCGGATCTTGTCTCCTGAACCTGACTGACTTCTTCGAATTAGTCTCCAGAGCCGTGGACAAGGGTGAGGTGGTCCACACAGCCTATCTGAACCTCGCCAAGGCCTTTGACACCATCCCCCACTCTGAAATCATAGACAAACTTACTAAGATGGGCATTAATCCCTACATCACTCGATGGGTTACCAACTGGCTTACTGACGGAACCCACAATGTAAAAGCAGCCAACTCCAAATCCAGCTCCAGACAGGGACTGCTCTTGTTTGGCATCTACTTCTCTGAAGTACAGGCCAACACCAAGGGACTCTAGCTAACAAAGTTTGCAGATGACTGCAAACTGGGAGCCATTATTGAATCCCCAAATTATGTGGATATTCTACATAAGGGCCTTACAGAAACAGATGCTTGGGGCAAGAGCCATGGGCTCAAGCTCAGTGCCAAGAAATGTATAGCTATCCCCTTTGGGAAAAAACATGTACCTGTGAATTACCACATAGGTGGCAGTACACTAAACACCGAAAGTGTGATAAGAGACTTAGGGACACAGGTGGATAGTGGTTTCACCTTCGATAACCACACCGCCACAACAGTCAGGAAATCTCTCTATGTGGCACACCTCATCACTAAGGGCTTTTCATCCAGAAAAAAGGAGGTCATTGTCCCACTGTACTCATCTCTCATTAGACCCATTATAGAATACAATGCCCTGTTTGGTATGTACCTCTCAAGACACCTGCAACAACTGGAAAGGCCACAAATACCTCACTAAAAGAATCACAGGCCTAAAGCAAATGCCCTATGCTGACCATCTAAAAAAAACTCTACCTATACTCTGTCACATATCGTCTACTCAGAAGTGATCTCTGCTTAACATACAAGGCCATGTCAAACCCAGAGCTGTTGGACGTGCTACACTTAAAGAAATCCCAATCCCTCAGAGACACACGCTCCAGGGATCTAAACCTTGTCATTACAATGAACAAAACATGCTGGAGGGATAGGTTCTTGACCCAGAGACTCCCCAGACTCTGGAATAGACTGCCCATACATGTCAAACAGAGTGCCTCTTTGGCCCTCTTCAAAAGGAACCTTGATGATTGGATGGGAGATAGGAAATCCTGGGGATCACGTAAGTCGCCCTGCTAGGCAGGGGTCCAGGGAAGTAAATACTGTGGGAAGAAATAGCCAGGGAACTGCTCTGGCTAGGCTTATATAGGCCCTAGGGCCGACAGCCTAGTACCAACCTATGAACTATATCACTACTGATCATTTCCATGATAATTCTTTCCATGACTTTGCATATAACACTAGTGAGACTTATGGGTCGGTAGTTTCCAGGGTCTGTAGATGGCCCACCTTTGTGCAGAGGGATGATTGTTGCTGTTCTCCATTCATGAAACACAAAGCCTGTTTGGAGGCTACAGTTAAATAGCAATTCCAGTGGCCCTAATAGGCCATGTTTCATGCTGCTTAGAAGGCATGCTAGGATATTGTATGGGCCCACTGAAGCGGTGTTCTTGGTCTAAGAAACAGCATTAAGCACTTGTTCCCTAGTGATAGCAATGGGATTTATATTTTATGGTATTTCCTGAGAGAATGTTGAGGGGGAGAGAGGAGTAAAGTTGGAGCTGAATTTATCGGCCAGTAGGTTTGCTATATCTTCTGGCTCAGTATAGGTGGTTCCATTTACAATGAGCTCTGCACAAAATTGTGTATTGCCTTTGAGGTTGCAGACATAGCTAAAGAATG
Source organism: Protopterus annectens (assembly GCF_019279795.1). Lineage (NCBI taxonomy): Eukaryota > Metazoa > Chordata > Ceratodontiformes > Protopteridae > Protopterus > Protopterus annectens. The sequence continues at coordinate 596,949,919 of NC_056744.1, forward strand.
CCTTGTAGCTGTTCTTGGCCTGGGAGGCCAAATTCACCTCAAATTTGGCTTTGGTAGACCTTACTTGCCCTCTGAGATGTTTAATTTGATGAGAGTGCTTTTTTCCTGCTGGGTGCTGCACCTCCTCATTTTTGCCATGATTTTCTTCCTTCTGTTTTACAGCCTGTTGATTTTGTGATTCCACCAGGGTGGCCTGTTTTTTGAGTTAGTTCTGTACTTCTTCCTGGTGGGTACAGCTGCCTCTATGTAGCTATTAACATGCTTGTACAGGGTTTCTGTGAACAGTTCTGCATAGGCAGCAGTGTGCTCAGGGTTTATGGGGGCTTGAATTTTTGCCAAGTTATCACTTAATAGCAGGAGGTTAGCCTTAGAGTAGTTCCTGAATATTCCAAGTTTAGCTGGGGGTCCAGATTTTATTTTTACTTCAAATGAGACCATTTTGTGGTCTGACCTTACCAGGGAAGACATTACAGTAGGGGGTATGCAGAACTCTCCCATAGCAGTGGGGAACAGATCCAGTATGGCTGCATCCCTGGTTGGTGTACTGACTAGCTGGTTCAGGGAATTTGTGTTTACAAAATCCAGGGATCTCTGTGCCTGTACGTTTGGTGTTATAAGGGATTCTCAGTTAATAGGGGGAAATTAAAGTCGCCCATGAATATGGTATGGGTCGGATGGGTAGTGTTTCTAACAAGTTTAAATACATGGTATGGATTTCCTGGGTCACAGAGGGGGACCTATAGTTGTCAAGGAAGTGATATTGGATTTTGCCTATGTTGAGATGAACATGAAGCAGCTCGAGTGCATTGTCCTGTTTGACCAGTCTTGAGGTATATTTATTTTTAATGTAAATAGAGACACCTCCACCTTTCATCCCTGTCTGTTTAATAGCTGGTCTAAATGTGTGGAAGACATTATAACCTTGCGCTGGTGGTGTGCTCTCCGTGGCTTTAAACCATACCTCACTGACTACACAGACATCAGGATTCTCTAGGGTGAAGAGAGCGTCTAGGGACTGGAGTTTCTCCAGAGTTTATCCTGTGTGCTTCTTCACCCCCACTGGCTCTATTTATCCTAAGCTGTTTTTGCATTTGCTTCCCAACTCTCAAGCAAAGGTCATCTCGTCAGTTTTAGATTTAAAAAGTGTGATATCATAATTACGAGTATAAAAGATGTGATTTATTTAATCCACAGATGTTAAACACAGTAGACTCCCTCTTATCCAGTCTCCTTGGGACTGGACCTTAGGCTGGATAAACAAATGGCTGATTAATCCAAAAAAGCATACAAAATAGCACTTATAGGTTGTAAAACAGACTTAAAAAATGATATGGATGTTGTATTGACTACCAGTGCTCTTATTTAACTTTACTTTCTGGACGAAGTAATACGTTGTCTCAGAGTACAGTGCACTATACTTGTTTTCTAGAATTGGCAACAGAAATTTGATTCACAGAAAAAAATCTTGACAAAAATATGGCTGGTTAAAGAGGAGTCCAGTTAAGGGGCGACAGGATAAGAGGGAGTCTACTTGTAATTATAAAACTGAGTGCTGGTGGTGCAGTGCAGGGGAATAAAGCCCTAGCTACGCCTTAATTAGTTCATTTAGCCTCTCAGGTGCTCAAGGGTGGTGGAAGGGGAGGACTGGTGTAGACATTCTGGGAGTGGTGGCAGGATGCACAGAGCCATAATCACTCAGAGTAGGGCCAGCATTGCAGTTGGTGTTCTGGGGCTGGGCTTGTATCTCAACAAGCCATTACCCTGAGCAAGTGCACAGGCATCTTCACTCACACGCTGAAGGCATTATATGCCTCCTTGGTGATGCAGGTGACCTCCCTTACCCACATCCAGCAGTGGGGCTAAACACTTAAATATATATTTGCATGGTCAAGATAGTGGTGAGAGTACAAGCACACTGATATCTGCCTGAATGAGGGCCAATCCAGACTAGCTATAACAGATCTGGACAGTCCCCACCACCAGGAAACAAATGGACTTAGATAAGTATATAACTATAAACTATACACCTAATGACCACCATGGCCTTTGCAAGCCTAGCCGTGCAATCCAAACAGGGAGCATGTTCATTAGGAAGTTTCTAGAGTTTACTTTAGGGGGGATGTTAGTTTGAGCATTACTGTCTGCCATGCAGGCCAGACCAGACGTGAATTTTTGATTTCCCATCCATTGGTCATGGTCAAGTTTAAATAGGGATAAGGATGGACTCTGCTTTACATGGATGGAGAGCCTGTTCCACAGCATGGGAATCCTCTGGGACACATCTGTCTCACCAAAAAAATTACATCACAAGCAAAATTTAAATTCTTCAGTCAAGGGGTTCTGATGCTTGTGGGTGTGCAAAAAGTCCATCAGAGCTAGATATAAGGATGCCTTGTATGCAAAACATAGATTGCCTCTCGGTAATCTGTAGGAGACAGAATGCACAGATAGGACTTTAAGGTGATCTGTATGAGACAATGTGTTTATACCCTGGATTCTCCGGGAAAGAAACCCTTGTGAGCATTCGAACTGTTGCATATGTTTGGTCAGGTAGAAGCCAAAGGGAGTACTATACTCAATGACGGGTCTGATAAGGGCCAATTAAAGTGGCACTGTGACTTCCTTGGCCCTGAATGCCAAGCCCTTAGTTATACGTTGGGCGACATAGAATGATTTTCTTACTGCCTTGGACACATGTTGATCAAAGGCCAGATTACTGTCTACATATGTTCTCAAATCCCTGACTACTGGGTCAGCTCTTAGGGGTGTCTTATCTATTGAGTAATTAGCCTGGGTGGCAGTTTTCCCAAAGGGCACTACAGTGCATTTCTTGGTATCGAGTTTTAGACCATGACTTTGGCACCAGTCATTTTTCAGTGTTAGAACCTCTTGTAAGAGGTTAGTAGCATGGCATTAATCTATGATAGCTTCCAGTCTGCAGTCATCTGAGAATTTGGTCAGGCAGACCCTTGACATTAGCCATTGCCTCCAAGAAGTAGATGCCAAATACATGTCTCAACATGGAGTCTTGAGGTACCCTGCCAGTGACCAGCTACTTAGTGGAGGTGATATCACCAATCCTGACTTCCTGAATCCTGTCTGAGAGCCAGCCGGCAATCCAGCAAGTTATGTAGGGGTTTGTGCCCAGTTTGGGGAATTTGTCAACTATACCCTGCTGTAGTACTGTATTGAACATGTTAGCCAGGCACAGGTAGGTGGTATGCATATGCACCATTTTCTACTCATCCAATGCCTTGGTGACCTTCTCAAAGAAGTCCAAGTTTAGTGGGCATGATCATCCCTTGGCAAACCAAAATAAATTGGGTTCAGTGTCTGAAGGTTGCCTATGTCTTTTTGATCATATCTATAATAATTAATTCCATGGCTTTGCATATCAGGCTTGTCAGACTAATATGTCTTTAGTTTCAGAGACTGGTTGATGGTCCATCCCTGTGAAATGGGATAACCATAGCATCCTCCATTCTCATGGTACAAAGCCTGACTTGAGGCTACAGTTGAAAACTGACTCAAGCCATCCTGCTAGGTGATATTTCCAGCTATTTCAGAGGCATCCAAGGAGACTGTCAGGTCCCACCAAGGCTGGTTTTTGGCCTTAGCAAGTGCTATCAGGACATGTTCCAGGTTAATAGTTGGGGTTGGGGGTTATTCCAGTAGGTATTTTATGGAGGGAAGTGGGGGTGAAGTTTGAGCTGAATTTGTCAGCCAGCAAATTTGCTACATTGCTGTGCTCAGAGAAGGTGGCACCACTGACCACCAGTTTGGCACACTGATGTGTGCTGCCTTTGAGATTTTGGACATAGCTGCAGAAGGCCTTGTGGTTGTATTTAGCCAGTGATGCTATCTTGACCTGGTAACTGGCCTTGTTGGACTTAATTAGTCCTCTTAGTTTCCTGTTTTGTTTCATTACAGTGCTCCCATCATTACAGGAGTTTGCTCTTCCTGATTTCAGCCATGACTTATTTTCCTTTTGTTACAGTGGATATAAAAAGTTTACACAACCCTGTTAAAATGCCAGGTTTTTGTGACATAAAAAAATGAGACAACAATAAATCATTTCAAAACTTTTCCCACCTTTAATGTGACCTATAACCTGTACAATTCAATTGAAAAACAAACATATTTGTTGGGGGAAAAAATATAAAAAATCAAAAATGTACAATACACTGGTTGCTTAAGTGTGCACACCCTTAAACTAATACTTTGTTGTGTGTTCACACCCTTAAACTAATACTTTGTTGTGTGTGCATACCCTTAAACTAATACTCTGTTGAAGCAACTTTTGATTTAATTACAATTATATTTAATTAAATTTATTTGCTTAAGTCCAGGAATAGTTGTGCCTGTGAGTATGAGGCAGTGTATATTCCCAGTCTACAGAACAGTAGTTAAACTCTACCACAAATAGGGTACTTGGTTTAATGGTGAGTGTCTCCAGTAAGTCTAGGTACAAGAATGCAATTCTAGGGGCATACGGGGTAAACTATAGCTTGCTAGGATATGATAAAGGGCAGTCTATGGTGATTTGCACATGGATAAATTCCAGGGTATCATCCTGTTTAACCAACAGAGTTATGGTTGTTGCTAATGCAAACTGAGACTCCTCTACCTTTTTTCTTCCTGTCTGTGCAGCTGATGGTTTAAATATGTGAAAGGCACTAAAGTCTTGCACTGCTGGAGTACTTTCCGTGGATTTAAACCAGGTCTCGGTAACGGAACAATTGTCTATATTCCCCAGAGTGAGGAAGCTTGTAGGGTGTAGAGTTTTTTTTTCATTTAGGCTTCTAACATTGAGCAGTGACACCTTTAGGTTTCTTTGGGCTTTATTTGCTGTGTTGGTAAGTTTGTCAATTTGGCATTGCCTAAAAAGGCTTTAAGGTGGTGGGTAAAGTTTTAGCTAATATTCGGAAGCCAGGGAGGGACAGATGTAGACCATCCTTTGCAAAGCAACATGGTCTGTTAATCATGTCCTCTTATGCTGATAAATACTGAATCTTCCAGGAAAGACACTGGAAACCAAGCCAACTATCGAAGTCAATCTAGGACATTTAACAGTCAAAAGTAAGAGGGAAGGGGAAGCACCTAAAATTGAATAACTGTAAAACTATGTTACTAAATTGCTAATATTACCATGCCATAAGCACAAAGAATAAGAATGTAACAGCAGTAAGAACTGCACATAACAGTTTTATTTTACTACTTATAAAACAAACTATTACTAACTAATCAGTCAGTTTCATAATACTGCAAGTACAGTGACATCACAGGAGTACTGCACAGATTAACAAAAATAATTTAAACAGGCACAGACTACTGGGGTCCAACTGTGTCAGCTATAAGACTGTTCTATATCATATACAGACCTTCTGGCTTATATAATCAATTTCCTTTCTTTCTTCAAACTTTCAAACAAAAACGCTCTTTGTATATCCCGTTACTATACAAACATTTTTCATAAAGTCTTTTCAAATACTGATCTGTTTCGAGTAAGTCAATCAAATAGCTGAAGCTGGTTATGTTCACTAGTTTCATATATTACTTAACTATTTACTGAACATTCATTGTCTTTTCAGAACATTTCACAAATAGCAGTTCTATATTATCTCATCTCTTTTAATATATTTCAAGCACAGTGCCAGGCTTGTTTTAAATAAGCTCATTTGATATGAAGTGATATTGCTGCTCCTTCAAAAATTTAGGTCTTCTGCATATGATATGCATAAATGCCTTGTTTTATCTTTTTTTTTTTTTTTTTATCTTTAGGCCAGTTTTATGGCCTCTAGCTTTATAAAATTCTTAAAAAGTTAACTATATGGCATGTCATGAAGAACTGGACTCAGTAGGTATCCCAATATCACTTTAAAGACCCTAACCACCAACTGCATTTTACCTGGTACAGTTATATGAAGCCACCTTATCCAAAGAATTATATGCATTTGCACATTTATAAGCTGTCACATTTCCATGGTAACCAAGTTCATCAATAACTTGTGACTCACTAAAACCTTTAACTAAAAGTATATACCTACTTAAATTATCTTTCTCAACATCTTCAAATACATTTCTTAAGAGAGTAAAAATATCACTCTTCTTCAAAGGTATGCTCTCAGTGACAAAATTATCCTGCATACTTTTCCTTAACCTGTGTTTGCAATTTTCACTATTGTTCTACAGTCTATCTTTAACAAAGAAGGCAACAATTCAACTATCTTTTTATTCTTCTTCATAATATGGAAGCCATCCTTTGAATTTCTATTATACACATCACTTAGTGTCTCCTGAAATACTACTGACATCTCTATTAAATCACCTAATGGCTTGCACATTCACCTGGTAAACCATTATTCCCAAGTTGCACTGGTGACATACACAGGTAAAAACCTGAATTTGGCCCAGATAACTCAAGTTTGACTAGCTGCTCAGGTGCTTGACAGTGCAGGCAGGGAGCTTGGGTGAGCCCATCCAAGAGGCAAGGAAGGTGGTACCTGCCTGGCTTATGCTGCTGCCATGACAACAGAGCCACAGCTGCAGAGTGGAGACTCATCATGATATGGGGAGATGGTGCAGGGACGTCTGCACTTCTGCACAGTTCTTTGTCAACCTCCTCGATCTTCTTTCCAATTTCTTTATTTCCATCTACTTTTTTCCCCAACGGCTATTACTAATAACTTTGATTTCAACCCCCCCCAAGCCTTCTTGAGGAATCAAATTCATCAGCATTACATAAAACCTGATTTAGGTACAGGTACATTCCTGTTGCCTGTTCCTTAAAAAGTGTTAACCCTTCTTTTCCTGACTCTTTCAAACTTCTCCACATGACCTCTGTTTACCTCACATTCTCTTTACATGATCATCTTGTTTATCTGCTTCCTCTACATGTACAGTACTCCTTTGCCCTGTACATCCAACTCTATCTTGCATTAATTCAGATTAACCAGTTTCCTTATGCTTTCAAAAAATAATTCATGCTCTTTTTTTACATCTATTTGTTCAATATTTAATTCTTATATAAAGTTTAAACACATTTCATTAACTTGGCCTCACTCCTACACAACATACATATTTCTAGTCCTGTTTTCATACATATTATGCAGTATTGTTTTTAAATGTCATTTAAAAGACACATTTTAAATGTCATTCTTCACCATAACTTAAAACACTTTTATTGGATGACATTCATAAAATTAAGTCCCTGTAAAATGTCCCAACCAAAAATTTAAGGCTAAGTGATTTAATTTTCATTCACTATATTTTAGCTGGACTTTAAATTTCCAACTCACGTCCAAATAAGAAAGAAAACATCAAAAACATGCTTTTGACTCATGACTCATCCATTGCATTGTTTGTTCAGTGATAAAGCTATATATTGTGTATTTAGTTTAATTTCTGGAGAAAACACACAAAGTCTATATTACTCGTATACTATTAAAAATATTTACTTCATTCCATTCAGTTGATTCATTTTTTTCTTTTTTGCAGCATTATGGAAAGGTTAACGTACAACTTTTTTAAACTTGCACTAAGTTCATTCTTCAGTGTGCAGAAATGCATGCACTTGCTGTGGCTTTAAAATGAAATACTTAGTTAAAACATTATCCCTTACTTATATTCTCTAGGATCTAAAACTGACTTCTCTGTTGGGCACATATCTGACATCATTCTTGTTGGGTACCTATCTTACAGTACCTCTGTAGTATCTATACCTTCCACAGTTTTGCAGGTTCATACAAGGCTAATAACTACCAGGGTCTTTACAAACCTAGTTATGCAACCCAACCCAGTTTTGTCCCAGAGTTACTTGGATGCCTATATGGTGGGGTGTTAGTAAGGAGGTAGTGAAGGGTTATGTATTTGGGAGGGGGTATGTTAGTTGGGGATTAAATTAGTTACTGTCTACCTCTGTCCATCAGAGACCTGGAAGGCCAGGCCAGGGGTGAATCTGTGATTTCCCATCCAATGATCAAGGTTTTTGTTGAACAGGGTCAGGGATGAACTCTGCTTTGCGTAGATGGGGAGCTTATTCCATAGCACGGGGATCCTTTGAGACACACATCAGTCCCTCCAGCAGGTTCTATTTATGTTGCAGATAAAGTTCAGGTCCTTGGATCTAGTGTTTCTGGTGTTGTTTCTCTTGCAGAAGTGCAAGAGATCCATCACTGCAGGACCTGAAGACGCCTTATATGCCAGGCATATATCACCTCTCAGTAACCTGTAAGAGACCAACTACAGAGAAAGGACCTTAAGGTGACCTGTGTAGGACAGGGTATTTATACCAAGGATTCTCCTGATGAGGAACCTTTGAAGGATTTCCAACTGTTGCAAGTGCCTGGCTAGGTACGTGCCAAAGAGGGCAATGTACTCAATGATAGGTCTGATAAAAACTGAGTGGAATGATACTATTACTTCCTTTGACCTGGATGCTACAGAATGATTTTCTTACTGTCTTGTCTAGGTGTTGGTCACAGGCCAAATTACTGTCTACATATGTTCCTAGACCCCTATCAGGTCAACTCTTAGAGTTGTTTTATCAATTAAGTAATTAGTTTGGGTAGATGCTTTCTCAAACGGCACTACAATGCATTTCTTTGCATTGGGTTTTAATCTGTAACTTTCTCACTAGTCATCTGGTTGTGTTAGAGTTTCTTGTAGAATGTTGGTGTCATGGGGAATCTATTACAGCTCCCAATTTACAGCCATTTAGGAACTTGTTGAACCAGAGGCCTTTGACATTAGCTTTGACTTCTGTAACGTGGATGCCAAACAGGAGCAGGCCATATACAGATTACTGGGGAACTCTGCTGGTGACAGGTCTCTTGGTGGAAGTGGCCTCTCCAATCCTGACATCTTGGGTCCTATCTGTGAGCCAGCTGGCTATCTAGAGAGTTATGTAGAGATTTATGCCTAGTTCTGAGAGTTAGTCAACAATACCAGAATGGGGTATGGTATAGAAAGCCTTAGTAAAGTCAAGGTAGATGGCATTCACCATTTTCCCATTATCCATATCCATGGTGACCCTCTCAAAGAAGTCTAACAGGTTAAGCATTCAAGACCTTCCCTTAAAACCAAACTCAGATGAGTCCAGTGTCTGCAGCTTGCCAACATCCTTGTTGATCATTTCCATGATAATTCACTCCATGGCTTTGCATATTCCATACTTCTCCATAACAGCCCGAACATGTGCAGTTTGTGCATGCGGATGTAAACAGCTTCATCTTTTATCATTTGAATGTTGTCATCATCATCTGACTATACTGCAATGTTCTCTAAGCCTCCCCCAGTTCATCCCCTGGGAGGGTCCACTATTAATAATCAAAACAGCTCTAAACGCATTTATTCAACAACTGTACAAAACTATATGCTCGAGTATACATAAAACTTAAAACATGTTCTCAAGCTAAACATAGTTTTCTGCTATTTTAAAACAACAAAATCAAAACATAAGCATTTTCTGAGGTAGAAGCCCTCCTTCCTTTACTATCCACATCTCAAGGTAATAGAAACTTAGGAAACACTGGCTTCATCTTTGAGACACTATGTTCTTCGAGTGCATATTTAAGCCCTATATTTAGGGCCAAACATACTGCTGCAACAAAAAAGTCAGGAAAGAAGGATAAGCACTTAATGCATTGCGAAAACACAGTAACAACACTTAAGGTACAAGCACTTGAAAAAGCAACCCTTTCTGGAAACACCTGCTCTACCACAGTGGCAATTTGATCTGCCCAACTTATATAATTAAACAACCAGGTAAAGACACAAACATTCAAAGAGATAACAGAATTCTCTCAGCGGCAGACCAGTCAGTGATTTTGTGTTTCCATCAGTGACATTACAATACTCTCTTCTATCACCAACATCCTAGGTTTGTGCCCCTCCCTCATTGCCAGAAATTCCCTCCTGTTCTCCAGAAAAAAGAAAAACAGATATTCTGATACCTTACACTTTCCTATAAGGCTAGTGCAAGCAGTTTTCAGTGTGTGTGTGTGTGTGAGAGAGAGAGAAAACACACTGACTGCAATCACAGATGCAGTCACGTCACTACCAGTCAAAGTGCAGTTTTTAAAAACACGCTGGGCTAAGAAAAAGCTCTGTATAAATAAGACTGCTTCACCGATCCAAAACTGACACCTGAATAGAACACCAGTGAAACAAGTGATTGTAAAAAGTGAAAATGAAGGAAAGAGGTTTCAGACACAGGTACACACAGAAAGGGACAAGGAAGATTAAGCAAACCTAAAATGTGTTTGCTGCAGCAACTTTTCCTCCTGAAAACCCTTTAAGGCCTCATGTCCTTCAGGAATGCAACAGCAGCATTATATCTTTTATTACAGCAAGTCTTGTGAAAAGGCACATGAATAGAGTCTCAACTACTGTTAAATAACAAACCTATATCAAAAGTCAGATGGCTGTATGTCCAAAGTAACAATTTATATCCCTGTCTTAAACAGGACCTTCCTTTCGTTTACTGGTAAATAGTCAAGGAGATAACACTGCACTTGCTATTAAGATAAAAAAAAATCATCTTTGCTAATGAATCCCATCACCCAGCCTTTCAGAGGTACAGAATGCTCTGGGTCTCTCACCATCACCCTCTCCACACACAAAATGCCACCATGTACATGTAACCTGTTAATTTCAGTACATATGACAAAAGGCAAGTAAATATTCCTTACCCTTCCCATCTCTCTCAGTTTTGTCAGCATCACCACGATGGTGGAATTGTGCTCCCACAACATACGCCAGAAATCCTCTGTTGTTTCAGCTAAGGGTCCCTGGGTAGCAATGTATGCTTTTTGCTGCCTGTAATATAAAAGAAAAGACAAAAAGAGCAAAAAAACTATTAAGCACCATTGAATATACCACAGATTGCTCCTAAAGGAAAACTCCACCTTAGAACTCAAAACTTTTTTTCATTGTATCTGTTTTTGTGCTATTTTAATGCCTCAAAATCACTCCAAGTGCTTCTTTTACAATTTTAATGTGTTTCTCTCAAACTTGCGGATGATGGGGCATGCGTTGGTAACATAATCTTGTTTTCTTGCTTTCATTCCTTCTTCCCAGAATACATTTCAAGTCCTCTTTATATGACTAATGCTAGACATAAGGAAGTGGTGCTGTTTTCTCATGCCATTAAGACAAAATGGCAGGACTGTGAAACACTCATCTAAACACAACTTTTGTAACAGAGCTGCTTCTGCTTCTGTGTTTACCTGACTGAGCCTCATTTATGTGTCTGTCAGAGCCTTATCTATGCTATAAATAGCTGTTAGCTACTTGCAGCAAAAGAAAGTATATAAATAAGAGTTTTTTTGTAAGAGTCGTCTTATGTAGTCTTAAAAGATTTGACAAACCCTCACCCACACTCTCATGCTGATGTATTAAAACTCTCACTGCAGTAAATGATCCTTGCTGTAATATTACAAGTGACAAGTAGTAGAACTCTAAACAGTCTGTCTGCTACTTCTCCAAAGCCTTCAGTGGGAAGTTTTTCTCTCTCATGAATGATGCAGACTTAAAATGTGCTTTACTAGTTCCTCAATTACTTCTGTCATGTTCACCCTCCTTTTTTTCTATTTCATATTTATTTATAATTTGGTAGCCAGGAAAGTGAACTGGTCCCAGGACCCTTTTCAGCCACCACTTAGACTACATTGGCAAAAAGATAATAACAATTATTAAATGCACTTAGCAATACAAAAAACATACTGACAAAGACATTGACCAATATTGTGCAACACATAGCCAGTGTGAAACAGTGACCAGGTAAATCATTGAGCAACATTTACTAGAATGTATGCATTAATAATGCTAAACTATACTATGTTGTTTATTATAAATAATTCATTGCATGCACACATATTGCACACACACACACACACACACACACACACACACACATATATATATATATATATATATATATATATATATTAGTATATGTGTGTGTGTGTGTGTGCATATATGTGTATAAAATGTGTGTGTGTGTGTGTGTGTGTGTGTGTGTGTGTATGCATTTAAATGCAGTTAAGTACTTCTGATTTCCATTTCTTAATGTTTTTAATGCAAGGGCACATAGTACATGAATGTCAAAGCAAATTCAGCTGTATATTATGGTTGCACTCTAACAATGTAAAGACTGGCTCAAAGTCAGTGGGAGTCTCTTACGATGGATCTGCATGTACCAGATATGCACCCCCCTCTGGAAGGATGTCACAAAAAAGCATAAAAGACCTTTTTATGAACAGTATCAGTGCACCTAGTTGATAGGGTTGCCACCTGACACTCTCTCTCCAGTTCTGGCCTGCAAAAGGGGGGGGGGTGCTTGAAAATGGTAAATGCAGTGATACTTTGCAAGAAAAAATATTTTCTGACTTTTCTCTAAATGTCATAAAAAATCTTTGATACCACATTTAAGTTATCTTAACATATAAACTATTATAAATAACATTTAAAGCTTAGCATTTCAATACTATGTTGCTGCTTATGTAAATTTGTCAGAAGAGTTAACAATTGCCTTTGCTTTGCTATGAAAAGGGAGTGTTAAGTTCCCCTCACCTCTGAAATAAAAAAACGTGAAAAACAGTTCCACAGCTTCCTGTCACTTTGTATATCAGCTGCTGTGTTCCTCACATTAGCAGGATTAACTGCCCATCTAAGACTGACAGCAGTACCTGACAGGGTAAACTACAGAATTAACTATTATATTGCATGCAGGTAGAGACGGATTTCTCTGCAAAGTATGTCAGAAGTTGAGTTTAAAAAAAAGTAGGTGGGCTTTCTCTTCCTTTGACTCCAATGCAAGGAAATAAAAGTTTTAAAAAGTACAACCAGGTTTCTGGTACCTGCACAATGCTGAAACCATACTGTAGGGAGAAAAGAAACCTAATGATTGAGTTAAACTGTATGAGAGGGTGGAGTTTTCCTTTAACTCAGAAAGGATTCATAATAATACAGGCTGGACCTTGACTTGAAAAGGATTTTAAAATAGACTGTTTTGTAAACAAATTCAGAGGCTCTGCTGTGAAAAGTATTGCATATCAAGTCATAAACTAAAGGGATAAGCTGTTTAACGTGAACCATGACTGTATTCGTGTCACAGCAACTATATGGTATAATCAAAAACTGTTCATCAAAGATCAAACTGCACTCCTAAGTATGTCAGTCTTCAGATGAGCTGTTAAAACAGAGATCCCACCTGCCTAAACTAGTGTTACCTTGGGTGGATATAAAAGAGCCCATGGCACTTATCAAAACAGAAAGAGTCCTTTAATTATACAAATTGGTATTTACATACACATATATATATTTGCATTTTCATAGTTATTTCCTTTACCATATTTACTTTTCATACATGACCCTCACTCCTTTTTCCATAACCATAACCTGATTTTATTCAATATCATTGCTAAAATCCATTCTCCATTAAACAAAATTTCATTATTTCACTCCAAATTACTCCTACTACATAAAATAACTTTTTTTTCTATCTTTTTCACATATTCTTAGGTTCATAGGTAGGTACTAGGCTATCGGCCCAAGGGCCTAAGTAAGCCTAGCCAACAAGGTTCTCTGGCTTACACTACCCAAGAAAGTTAATTTCCTGTGCCCCTGTCAAGCAGAGCCACAGAAGTGATCCCCGGGGTGTATTTCCTATTTCCCATCCACTCATAAAATTTTTCTTGAAGAGTACTAATGAGGAACTTTGCTTGACATAAGATGGGTAGCTTATTCCAGAGTATAGGAAGTCTCTGGGACAGGAATCTATCTCTCCAGTATGTCCTGTTTATTGTGGTGACAAGGTTTAGGTCCCTAGAGCATGTAGCTCGGAGGGATCGGGATTTCTTAATGTGTAGCAGGTCCAACAGCTCCGGGTTTAATACAGCTTTATATGTTGGGCAGAGATCTCTTCTGAGTAGGTGATATGCTACAAAGTAAAGCTGGAGTTTTTTGAGACTGTCAGTGTAGGGCATCTGTTTGAGGCCAATAATCCTCTTTGTGAGGTACTTCTGTGGCCTTTCCAGCTGCTGCAGATGTCTTGTGAGGTACATTCCAAAAGGGGATTTTATAATGGGTCTAATGACTGCCGAATAGAGGGGAACAATGACCTCTTTTTACCTGGATGAGAACCCTTTTGTGAGGAGGTATGCCACACACAGGATTTCCTGACTACTGTGGCGATGTGATTATCAAAGGAATGACTACTGTCCACCTGGGTCCCAAGGTCTCTTATCACACATTCGGCGTTAAGTAGACTGCCGTTTATGTGGTAGTTCATGGGTACAGAGTTTTTACCAAAGGGGATGATAATGCAATTTTTGGTATTGAGCTTGAGGCCATGCCTCTGACACCAGGCATCTGTCTCAGTGAGGCCCCTTCTGTAGGATGTCCACATCATTTGGGGACTCCACTATGACTCCAAGCTTGCAGTCATCTGCGAACTTCATTAGCCAGAGGCCTTTTGTGTTAGCCTGTACTTCAGAAAAGTAGATACCAAACAGGAGAGGTCCAGGACTGAACCCTGTGGTACTCCACTTGTCTCTGGTTTGAAGTCAGATTTGGAGTCTGCAACTTTTACAGTGTGGGTTCTGTCAGTAAGCCAGGTGACAACCCATCTTGTGACGTAGGGATTTATACCTAGTTTAGTGAGTTTAGCTATAATTCCAAAATGGGGGATGGTGTCGAAAGCCTTGGCGAAGTCAAGATAGGCTGTGTGAACCACCTTACCCTCGTCTATGGCTTTAGTGACTGCCTCAAAGAAGTCGATCAGGTTCAGAAGGCATGATCTGCCTTTCACAAACCCGAACTGGGTGGGGTACAGAGTTTGGAGGTTACCAATGTCTTTGTTTATGAGTTCCATGATGATACGTTCCATGGCCTTGCAGATCAGGCTAATAGGGCAACAGTTCCCAGGATCAGTGGTGGCTCCCCCTTTGTGAAGTGGGATAACTGTTGCTGTGCGCCGTTCAGTGGGCATAAAGCCTCACGTGAGACTATGATTGAATATGGTGCTTAGATGGGGAGCCAGCTCGTTCTGAAGTTCGTGTAAAACGCAGCCTGGGAAGTCTTTGTTTGTGTTTCTATAATATCCATAAATAATCATATCCATAGCTTGTTTACATTTTTAATATTCAAGAAAGTTTTTTTCACGCAACTTTTCCCATAATTCCACCACCCTTTTACATTTCAAAAAAATGTTGTGCAGATTCTTAATTTCCACAAAATTAAACAGTTATTTCAGCTTTTTTTTTATACAGCATATTTCCTTTTACTGGTAGCTTATATACTACCAGTCTCCATAAAAAATCTTGACATTCTACTATCTTGACACATCATTTCTTTCTTAACTGGATATCTTTATTTACTACTTCTGATGAATTTTCCTATTTACATATTAATATTGTATCATTACATTTATGTATCACACTTTTCTTTCTCTATATTATCATTCTTTATTTTCCATGTTTCATTTTTCCAAATTATCTTATCTTGATAAATTTTCATCTCACTTATACACACTTTCTCTTTTGCTTTTTTTGCCATAATTTCCCCCAAATATTTTCTACTTACATTTAAATATTTTCACTACTCTCTCACAATCTTCCTTTACCCACAGTAACACTTTATATAAGTTCAAAACAGAATAAAAATGGATTTACTAACCCAATTCTCCTTCATTTCCACTCACAGACAACACCCCTCTTTTCACTGGGTTGAATCTAGAACCACCATATAAATAAAAATACTACTTGCATTATCTCTTTTTACATATTTTGTTGGAATCATAAACACATTTGACAAATATGCTGTCTTTCCCATTAGCAATGCATTTATTAAATGACATTTTTTTTTCAAATGATAACCTGTATGTTTCCATAAAGAACATATTTCTTTTAACAACTTCTCCCATTGGATCCTATTTACATATTTATTTCCAACTTTTATTCTCAACACTGACACTTCATTCAAAGAAAAATACACACCCCCTATTTTCACCACATCATCCAATCCTTTACTTTTATCTTTATTTAATGTAATACCTATTTCTTTCAAACATCCACTCAAACAAAATATCACCTCCCACATCAATATTTTATTCCCAGCAATTATATCATCTACACATGTCAAAAGTACCCAAGTCACCACCTTCTGCATCACATAACTAGCATCTTTCATTTTAAAACTTATCTCATCCACTAACATATTCATAACTAAAGCGAGCAATGTTCCACTCACTGGACATCCTTACCTTGTATCACACACACATTTCTTTATTCAGCTGTCCATTCACTACTACTTTATTGTTTTCATATGTCAACATGCAAACTTTCCTAATTTTATTACTTAAAGCATATTTTTCAGTTACTTCCTGTAAAACATCATGAGCTATTGTATCAAATAATTTACACTAATATCTCCTACCATAAGTTTCACATCCTGTCTTCTATTTCTAATATCATCCACAATTTCTCTCGCAATAATTAACAATTATTGGTAAATCTTTCCCTTTATGTCATATATACTTTCTTCCATGGCATCTCTCTTTTTTCTTTCCATTCTTTTCTGTATTATTTTCATAAAAATATTATAATCTGTATCATTTAACATAACAGGTCTCCAGTTTATTTTTCATCTTTCTTCTATATACATTTTAACATCCCACTACATAATTCCTTATCAGAAAACCTTCACTTAACCACTCATTCAAAACATTTATAAAATACTCTCTTTGCCAATCCATTGCATTCTTATACATTCCATATCCTATTTCCTCTGGACATAAAACCGAATCTAAATTCACTTTTCTAAGTACCTTATCTATCTCACACACAGTAATTTTCTTTTCAGATTCTTCCTTAACTTGTTCTTACTTTTTTATCTTCCGTATTCTCTCTTATTTTCTTTCTTCTTACCCTTATCCTTATCTTCCACACACTGTACTCCTATACTCAATTTATTTTTGTGTTTTTTACCTTTCTTTTTATATTTACTTCCCTCATTATACTGCTGTCTTCATTATTTTACCCAAATATACAGACACATTTCTCTTTTTCTTTGTAAATAATATTTTTGTTTAAACAATGTCTTCTTTTTTTTCTTGATTTCTTTTATACATTTCCTTTTCTTTATCACAATATTCTTTTACATTAGTGTCTAAATTCTCTAATGCATTCTCATATTTCTCTATGCTTTCCTTTTTCTTCCTTTCTTACATCATTAAGCCATTGGAAAAAAAACTTTTTTATATTTCTTTTTAAACTGAATCCACCATTCAACCCAATTTAAAAACCCTCAGAGTTACCAGTATATGATCCTTCCATAACTGTAATAGTACTCTGTTCCCACTTTCATTCCATAATTTCTCCTTTATTCTTTTACTCCTTTTCCTATTCTAATATATTCCTTATCTTCCATCACCAACACCTATATTGCTAAATGACTTGAAAACACCATTACAACTGCTTCACCTTCTACTATACTTAAACCTTCTGATAACACAAAATAATTTCATATCTAAGTATACCCAATCTATATGTCAACTGACCTATTTCAAACAACTAACTTAACCCACATCTCATAACTTCTTGCATTTTTCTTACATCACTCCCCCTTTTTTTTGGGGGGGGGGTCCACCTTAATCACAGCCAAAACCTCCTGCCATTACAATATTCAAGTCCACAATAGTTAACCTTCCCATCCTTACCAATGTCACATCCAAAATCTTGACTGATATTATACATAAACACAGATATTCCAGAGCAATGCTCATTTCCTAATTTCCATGTTATATTTCCACCCCACAAATTTTCTGTTTGCATCCTTTCCTCAGTTGTTAAAAACCTTTCATCCTCTAATAACACAATAACATCCATAGCATGTTTATAACACCATTCCAAAACTCCTGTCCTCCTAAGTATATTCATAATACTATTCACATTTACTAAAAGCACTCTAAAGTGACTTTTCCTTCTTTTTAACTTAAAGGCATTTATACTTAAATTATTTCTTACTTAAATATTTTCTTACACCATTCTTTTATTTCACCATAGCATTAAGTGCATGTCACCTATTTCCTTTTTCTTTCACGTTTATGCTTTTAGACTTCCTTTTCCTATATTTTATTCATTTCCCAATATATTTTTTCCTTTTACTACATTCCAATTTATATTCTTACCAACACTTACTTCAGGCCATTCTATCTAGTCTTTTTTATCCTTGCCGACTTTTTTTCTTAAGCTTCCTTCTATCTCTCCTTCCTCTCATACATTCCCCTTTGCTCATTATTCTTTTTTCTTCACTTTTAATCACACCCCCTTCTTTTTTACAGTCCATCCACAAATACCCCACCTGACTGCAGCAATAACACTAAAATTTTTTACATCATGACCCAATTCACCAGCAAAAAACATTTATTTTTATCCCGATTACTTATCACCTGACATTCCTTTCCACAAAGAAAGTCACATTTTGGGTTGCCCCCAATAATACCAAACTCTTATTTTCCTTCCACATTTATCATGCTTAGAATATGTACACATTTTTTTCATTTATTGTTTTTAGTATAACATTACATCCCCTTCCACCAGTCCATAAACCCGTTATCATATTTTAGAAATGTCCATTAAATCACTGCATATTTCCTTCAAATGTCTTTTCAAAGTCTCTTTTTCAACTTCTGTCCGAAACTATACATGCACTTTTTTCTTGGTGTCCTTGTTACATACTTTCACCACATATAAATTCAAAGGATCATTTATTTTCTTTTCATATTCACACAAATGTTCTCCATACCCTATGCAGTCTCAAATATAATGCCACAAAACATATCTTTCTTTATTAAAAATAAATGCTCTTACCCCAAGCCCTTACACCCAAAGGAATCATTATGCTGATTCAAATGTCATACTTCTTCAGTTCCTTATCTTTTTTTTACTTTGAATCCTCACAACATGTTAACTTTTTGCACTGCCACTCATTTTCTTTTCCATGTTCTCCTGCAAGTCCTTCTCCAACAGTCTCTGATACAATTCTTTTCTTATATCTTTTGTAAGTGATTCTGACTCCTCTTTTTGGAGTTTTGTCCATTTTGTCCCAAGGCACATCCATGCCATTTTCTGTCTTTCTCTGTATGATCATCTCCTATAATATATCATCTTTTTTCTCTGTTTCAGCAAACAAATCCAACTGGAAAACAGTGTCCAAATCCTTCAGTGCTTTACAAACTTCCTTCTCCATCTCAATACTGCTTACTACTGCCACTACACTAGGAACAGGACACGTGTGTTCATTTGCTAGCTTGAAAGTTAAGAGTAGGGGGTTCTTTATTGATAATCATTCCTTATATACATTATTTAGATAACTGATATTACAAACATTACTTACAATTTACACTCAATACAATACAAAGCAATTTTATATTAAGCACTTCCTCCCACCTTTTTTTTTACAAAGGCAATAATGTACTTTCTTTAGAATTTCTGCCAATATCCATTTTCCAGTACATCTGACTTCATTAGATTTCTCCATCCATATTGTCCTTAGAATATAAAATATTATTCTATCAATTTTCTTCACTTCTTTTTGTTATATCTTCTCGTAATATCCATATTCCAACATATCCATATTTAAATGTTCTACCTTTTCCAAACCTTTCAACATTTTATTTTTGCATATTTCTTTCCATAATTTCTTTACTCTAATACATTTTAAAAAATCTCTGTTGTTTCAAGTTCATCACAATGAATTCATAGCCTTTCTTGCTTTATTTTATATGGCACATTTGACTTGGGTAGTTTTCCTATTAATAATCTCCACAGAAAATCTTTGCATTCATATACTTTTTTACACCACATGGCTCTCATTTTAATAGCTTTCTTCTTTTTAATTTCTAAATGTTTCCAAGGAAATATAAAAAAAATAGTGTTCTGTCATAATGAAACACAAACCCACAACTGAGGCTAAAGTGTAAAATAAACCAAATTATCAATAAAACACTCTGTAATGCGTAAAGGAACTTTCACAAAACAAGGTTAGCATAGTTTCCTTTAATATCCGCTTTTGTAAAACTTCTTTTGAACAAGTAAAAAAATTAAAAAACAACTTTTATAAACAAAAATTAAAAAAACAACTTTTATAAACAATGTGTTCACAACCCATGACAACTCTTCAATTATTCAATTAAATAATTAAACAATGAAACACTGACTCTAATAGTTAACTGTTTTATAACCAAGTAGTTTTCTCTCTTTTAAAACACATTTTATGTTGATATGTTCATAGGGAGAATCAGCTCCCAGCTTTATTTGCCTTCAACGTCCTTCTTCTCTACCTGGTTTTTGAAGCCCCCACCTCTTTTGTCTCACAAATCTGTTCTAAAACAGCAAAGTAACCCCCACTCTGGAATCACAGATAAACTTACTAAGCTGGGCATTAATCCCTATATCACTCGATGGGTTGCCAACTGGCTTACTGACAGAACCCACACTGTAAAAGTAGCTGACTCCAAATCCAGCTCCAGACAAGTGGAGTACCTCAGGGTTCAGTCCTGTGACCTCTCTTGTTTGGCATCTACTTCTCTGAAGTACAGGCCAACACTAAGGGACTCTGGCTAACAAGGTTCGCAGATGACTGCAAACTGGGAGCCATTATTGAACCCCCAAATGATGTGGATACTCTACAAAAGGGCCTTACAGAAACAGATGCTTGGTGCCAGAGCCATGGGCTCAAGCTCAATGCCAAGAAATGTATAGGTACCCCTTTGGGAAAAAACATGTATCCGTGAATTATCACATAGGTGGCAGTACAATAAACACCGAATGTGTGATGAGACTTAGGGACACAGGTGGACAGTGGTCTCACCTTCAATAACCACATCATCACAACAGTCAGGAAATCCTTCTATGTGGCACACCTCATCACTAAGGGCTTTTCATCCAGAAAAAAGGAGGTCAGTGTCCCACTGTACTCATCCCTCATTAGACCCATTATAGAATACAACGCCCCATTTGGTATGTACCTCTCAAGACATCTGCAACTGGAAAGGCTGCAGAAATACCTGACTAAAAGAATCACAGGCCTAAAGAAGATGCCTTATGCTGACCACCTTAAAAAACTCCAGCTATACTCTGTCGCATATTGTCTACTCCGAGGTGATCTCTGCTTAACATACAAGGCCATGTCAAACCCAGAGCTGTTGGACATGCTACACTTAAAGAAATCCCAATCCCTCAGAGCCACATGCTCCAGGGATCTAAATCTTGTCATCACAATAAAAACAAGCTGGAGGGATAGGTTCCTGACCCAGAAACTCCCCAGACTCTGGAATAGACTGCCCATACATGTCAAGCAGAGTACCTCTTTGGCCCTCTTCAAAAGGAACCTTGATGATTGGATGGGAGAAAGGAAATTCACCCCGGGGATCACATCAGTCACCCTGCTAGACAGGGGTCCAGGGAAGAAATAGCCAGGGACTTGTTATGGCTAGGCTTGTACAGGCCCTACGGCCGATAGCCTAGTACCAACCTATTACAAATAACAGAATGTTTGAACAAGACATTGTTACAATCATGACCCTGATGGCATACAGGTGTTCTTTTATTCTGGCTCTAAGACACCTTGCAGTCATACCAACACAAAATCGATCACATCCCGAACACAGCCCAATATAAATAATCCCTACAGAACCACAATGGAATCTTCCTGAAAAATTTACTCTGTAGGGAATGTGTGGCAAAATGACGTATGCGCCCTCATGAATAAATCTACAAACCCAGCACCCACTATAAGTCCCCTCTTTCTTTGTTAGTTGTTAAAGGATGAATCTTTGTGTCAGCATTCTCCACCATATGTTTAAAGCTAACTTATTTTTTTATGTACAAAGGCTGTTCTACCAAAACATCAAATAACTCCTTGTTATCACTGATAACTTTCCATTTATTTTGAATGATGTTTCTAATGCTGGATGTATCCACTGACATATCAAGAGAACAATGTGGAATACATTTTGTACCTTCTCCATTACTGTTTGTTTTATTATTACTTACAAATCCATGCAAAAGAATGGGTTTAAAAATATCATGCCTCTTAACATGGACTTGTTGTGCTGTTTTCTCTAAAAAATCAGGGCTATAACCTCTACTAACAAAGAGGCTAATAATAAATTTTACCTAATTCTTGAAAACCTCATTGTTGCTAATCATAGATTCATAGGTAGGTACTAGGCTATCGGCCCTGGGGCCTATACAAGCCTAGCCAAAAAGGTACCCTGGTTTTTTTGACACCCAAGAAAATTATTTTCCTGTGCCACTGTCAAGCAGAGCCACAGAAGTGATCCCCGGGGTGAATTTCCTATTTCCCATCTAATCATCAAGATTTTTCTTGAAGAGTGCTAATGAGGAGCTTTGTTTGATACAGATAGGTGGTTTATTCCAGAGTATGGGAAGTCTCTGGGACAGGAATCTATCCCTCCGGCATGTTCTGTTTATTGTGGTGACAAAGTTTAGGTCCCTAGAGCGTATAATCATATGTGAAGCTCTGATAAACTGTCCTCTTGATACATTTCTTTTTATAAAATAAGGATGGTTACTATAAAAATGAAGATACTTGTTTGAAAACGTATTTTTTTCTATGTATCCCACTTTCAAAATTCTTGTTCTCCTGATCCCATTTTAACTGTACATCTAAAAAATGAGATATTGTCGCCAAACTCTCCTAAAGTAAACTTTAAAAATGGCAAAAATCTCATTTAAATGGTCTGAAAAAACAGATCTATCAACATTTTCTTCAAAAATAAAAATCAAAGTCTACAAATCTTTTGTGAAAGACCGTCCTGTTAGACTCCTGCATTGTGGGCAATATTTCCCTCTCCCACCAACCAAAAACAAGGATGGTGTAAGGTGGGGCAACAGTAGCCCCCATTGCTACATTCCTTTTTGTTGATAATACTTGTTAAAGAAGAAAAAAAATATTTTCTAATATAATTTCTAACAATGCACAATATAACTGCATTCAGGCTGCATTGCGCTTGGTGTATTTACTCAAATAACTCCTAACATAATCAATACCTTCCTCATCCGGGATGGATGTAAATACTGACACATTAAATGTAATAATGAAATTCTTGTTAACAGAATAAGAATGTTCCTGACTGAATTGCCTGATGTTGTTTAAAAAAATCCCAGGAGTCTTGAATGTAAGAGGGTAACTTTTGAACTAGAGTGTTAAAAACAGAATCTAACAGTATAGAGCTTCTCTCTGGGATTCCACCACTAGAATAAACAGTAGGTCAAAATGGGGGTGGGTTGGATTTTTGTGTATCTTTGGTATGCCAAGTGCAAGGTGGATTACAAGCTGAAGTTTTAAACAAACAGTTATCCCCATTTAGACCTACTGTTTCTGCTAGTGGTGAAATCATGAAGGGAATCTCTATACACAAAATATATAGGCTTATAAAACTATTATCTGTATGATTTACTAATGAATGGTGAAATAGATGCTCATTTATATAACTTTTTTACTATAGAGAAAGCACTTATAAGGACATTGTTTGGCATACCAAAGATACACAACATACCAAGGGGACAATTTATCAGGGCTTCACATACGATTAGCAACAATGAGGTTTTCAAGAATGAGATAAAAATGTATTATTTAGCCTCTTGGCTAGCAGAAGTTACAGCCCTGATTTTTTATAAAATAGCACAAGTCGTCCATGTTAAGAGGCATGACATTTTTAAACCCATTCTTTTGGATGGGTATATAAGTAATAATAAAGCAAACAGTAATTGTAAAGGTACAAAAAACAACAAGATTATAGGTACAAAATGTATTCCATATTGTGCTTTTGATATGTCTGTCAGTGGATACATCCAGCATTAGAAACATAATTCAAAATAATTAGAAAGTTATCAGTGGTAACAAGGATTTATTTGATATTTTGGGAGAACAGCCTTTATTTGTACATAAAAAAGAAGTTAGCTTTAAACATGCTGGAGAACGCGGACAGATTCATCCCTTAACAACCAACAAAGAAAGAGGGACTTAAAATGGGTGCTCGGTTTGTGGACTTATTCATGAGAGCAAAATTCCATTGTGGTTTGGTAGGGATTATTTATATTGGGCTGTGTTCAGAATGTGAATATATTAGTATGGCTACAAGGTGTCTTAAAGACAGAATAAAAGAACATTTGTATGCCATCAGGAGTCATGATAGTAACAATCCCTTGTTCAAACATTCTGTTATTTGTAACAACTTTAAAATGTTTTACTTGCAGTTTTAGAACAGGTTTGTGTAGACAAAAGAGGTGAGGACTTCAAAAACCAGGTAAAGAAGAAGGAAGTTGAATGGCAGATAAAGCTGGGAGCAGATCTCTACCTGGTTTAAATGAAAATAAGTTATTTTTTTGAGAGAGAGACTTGAACGGTTATAAATTAGACTCGGTGTTTGATTATTTAATTGAATAATTGAAGAGTTGCTATTGGTTATACTGTCAGCACACTGTGGATAAAAATTCCTTGTTTTTTTCATTTTTTTTACATGTTCTGAAGAAGTTTTACGAAAGTATATATTAAAGGAAACTGCGCTAACCTTGTTTCGTGAAAGTTCCTTTGCGCTTTACAGAGTGTTTTACTGATATGTTCTTTCATAATGTTTAAATACCATTCTTTCCTATTTTTTTCCTACTGTATTCACTTTTAACTTGCATAAGAATATTTTATTTTGATATTCCTTTATTTCTTCATTCATATAATTTTTTGATCTTTTCCCTATATCCATTTTTACCCCAAACACTTACATTTATCATAAAAATGCATTCTGTCAGATTCTTATACTCTTTTTTTTTTTTATAACTTGTTAAGGCTTTGTACAGGTTCAATGAAGCCGTATGAACAATTGGGTTTATTAACCCCAATCCTCCTCCTTTACATACAAAATCCCCCTTCTCAGTGGGTTCACTCTGGATCCCTATATAAATAAAATTATAGACATTTGTTTTACATAACTTGTCGGTATCATATGTGTACTTGCTATATATGCTAACATATCTAGTAAAACAGAATTTATCAGATACACTTTTTCTTGTATGCTATCTTATATGATTTCCAAAATATGCATACATCTCATTTCTTGAATAATTTTCTCCCACTGTTTTTAATACATTCAGTTTTTCCAACTGCTACTCATAGTATAGTAGTTTCTTTATTAAACTGTGTATCTCTTATAATCCCTG
Organism: Protopterus annectens; assembly: GCF_019279795.1. Lineage (NCBI taxonomy): Eukaryota > Metazoa > Chordata > Ceratodontiformes > Protopteridae > Protopterus > Protopterus annectens. The sequence goes on from NC_056744.1 coordinate 596,975,163, forward strand.
TGTATCCAAAACGCTATGTTTTGCTTTACTTATACATAAGCCAATTGTCTAACTCTTTCACTATCTTTTTGATTGTTTCATCCATCCTTTCTTCATTTTAGTGATAAATACTATGTCATCTCTGTATGTAAATATTACTGGTAATTTTATTTCTTCCATTATCCTTTCATTATATATCCTACCATATTTAATGTTCTATTTATTTTATTGACAATTACATTCATAACTAAAACAAAAATGATACTGCTTGCTGGGCATCCTTGTTTTCTTCCACATCCTATTTTGATTTCTTCACTTAGCCATACATTTAGAATTATTCTTAAAGTAATTAAGCCTGTATATGAAAGAAATAACATAAGTATTCTGTCACTTATTTGATAAACCCCTAATATGTCCCATAGAGCTTCATATTGTATTTTATCAAATGCCTTACTTAGACCTCCTACCATAATTTTAGCTTCTACATTTTTATTTAAAATATTGTCTATTCTTTTCCTATCCATAATAATTATTGACTTATTTTCCCTTTTCTATCAAAGACTGTTTGTTCAAGCAACTTATCTACTTTGTTAATCTTTAAGTTATTTTCATAAATATCTTATAATCTGTATTATTCAATACTGTTGGTCTCCAGTTTTTAAATCATCTTTGTCTCCTTTTTTCTACATGAATTTCAGAATTCCCATACATATCTGTTTACCTACTATACCTTTCTTCGACCATTCATTCGTACTTCCACAAAAAGGATTTTTTGCCAATTTTCCATATCACTGTACATATGACATTCAATATCAACTAGTCCTGTGGCTGTATCCTTATTAATATTTTCTAATGTTTCATTTAGTTCTTTTACACTTACATTTTTTCCAGATTCTCATTATCTTCTTCATTTAGTTTTCAACTATCCAATTCTGTTTTACTTTGTCTCCTTTTTTACAAAATTCTGTTCTATATGTTTTTTAATCACCTTGCATATTTCTTGTATTACATTTTCTCCTTCACTGTTCTTTAATTCTCTTACTTTCTTGTTCTCTTTTACTAATTTATTCAAATGGGGTGCTGCTACTACTTTTCTTCCTTGTAAACAGTATCTTTTGTTTATACAACAGTCTTTTAATCATTTTCTTGGTTTATATCATATATTTCTTTTTCTTTCTCAAAAAGAATTCTCATACCACTTACTTCCTTGGATACTTCTTGACTTAATTGTTTACATCTCAACGTCTCTATTCTTCTCTTTTTCCTTAAAGCTTATCCACCGTGTCCAATTTTTATAAAATATTCTCATATCTGTATGATCGTTCCATAATTTCTTTTTCATTAAGCCTTTTAACACCTTTGCCTATTTTTATCTTTCTTTCTCATATACCTCTATCCATAGAGCTATATGATCTGAAAAAAGAACAGTCTTTTATCCCTTTTGTAATATTTTTAAACTTTCTGATACTAAGAAATTGTCTATTTCTGTTCTAATTTCTCCTCCAAGTCCAATGTTTGTTGTCCCATATGTACATAACCTTCCACTTTTCATTACTTCATGTATCATCTTAATATCATTGCTATGTTTCTTTCCTATTCTTAAACTGCAACTGAAGTCTCCCACTAATATTATATTCATGTTAACACCTAGATAATTAAATTTTTTTTAAACATTCTGTTTCTTTCTTTGTAACATATGCATATAACCCAATAATTCTATACACCTTCACTTTCCATCTTAAATCTAATACCATTATTCTTCCTAATCTGACTATTGTGAAATCTAAGATTTTGATTTTTTCTTTACATAATATACCTTTCCTGAACATATGTCTTTTCCCATATTCTAAATAACTACTCCACTCCACAGAACGCCTGCCTGTAATCTTTCTTCTTGTCAGAATTCTGGTAACTTCTACTATGACAATATGCATGTCCACTGAAGCACACCATTCTAAAATACCTATTCTTCTTTTAATATCCTTCATACTATTTACATTTAATGCTAAAATTTTCAGCTTTTAAATGATATTGTTATTTCTATCTCATCCTTTACCTTTTTTGTTCTCTTTCACAATTAAGTTTTTAAATTTTCTTTTCCTCTCTTTACCCTTTTCCCTGTGGAATTTTTCTTTCCTCTCACTTCTTGCCAATTTACGTATTCTTCTTCACTCATATTGAGTACCTCTTCTTCCCTTTCTCTTTCTATGAGTTTTGTCTCCATTATAACTTTGTTTTTCTTGTTCCCTTTCTACATTTTTACCATAAACTGAATCCTGTGTACCTCCTTTTTCTAAAGTTTCTACACTTTCTTCACAATCAACCCATGTATGTCATGTGTTTCCACATTTTTTACATTTCATATCACATTTTTGCTGAATGACCTTCTTTGCTACAAATAAAACATTTTCATTTACCACATTCACTAATCAAGTGGTCATTTTTTCCCATAAAAAAGCATGTTTTAGGTTGCCCTCTGTACTTAACAAATCCCCTACCACTCACATTAATCACACTAGGGATATGCACAACAGTATCACATTCCATATTCAAAATATCCCACATTCCCAAACTGCAGTCCATAAACCTCCTTCATCGTATATTTTTGTGTCCATTACATCTTTAAATATTGTCTTTAAATGTTCTTTCAATTAATCTTTTTTAACTTCCATTCTAAATTGTACAATAACTTTTTTTGCCTCTCTATGAAATACCTGTACTACATATTCATTCCAAGGATTACAGTTTGTGTTCATATTTTTCTGAGAAATTTTCCATATACTGTCCTGATTCAAAATTTACATCACAGTACGTTTCTTTGTTGATAAGAAAAAAAAGCTCTTACCTCCCTGGGTGAAACACCCAGTGGTACAACTATAATGTCGCATACCTCATACCTGTCTAGTCCTGTTTCTTTCTTACTGCTTCTTACTACATATATCTTCTTCATTTCATTTACCTCTTCCCTTCTTCTTTCGCCTTCTTTTGTCTGTGCAACTGCGTTTTTTTGTAATATCTTCTACAACCTCTTCTTCCTGTATTTTTTCCATAATTTCATCCTATGATGCCACCAGTTTGCACTATGGCTCAGTTTGGTTTAACATTTCTTTTAAGTACACATCCTGTAACCCTCCAGACTGAAGCGATGTAAAAATACATCCCTGCTGACTTTCTTCTCTCTCAAACAGCTTCTCCTGGAATAAAAACCTCCGAATCTAGAACCCTCTCAATTTTATCTAATGCTCCATTCTTCTCGGGTATTACTGAGTTTTCCATCTCTTCCATTTCATTTAGCTGCCTTTCATGTAAAGGCTCAGCCATCGCCACACTCATTTTTTTCTTTTCCATACTTAAATTTTGGTCAATCGAACTCGCCATACTTCCTACTGTGTCTCCAGGCCGCTTACATGCCTGGAACGGAAACAGGAAGTAGGACGTGCTACCATCAGTAGCATCCCCATACACTAACAAGTAAGGAACGTTCCCTGGTGCCATAGCCAAATTTTCCCTGGTCAGTATGATCACCATGGATGTCCCCCAAAAAGAGAACATTGGCCTGACTAACCTGGTCTACAAAGAGACAATAAAAGTCCTCTACAAACTAGGGCATGCAGTTTGTAGACCCTGTTTGCAGAAGTAATTACCACAAAACAAGTGACTCACAAGTGGAAAAACTTCAGTTCTAAGCTTCCAGACTGGTTCAAAATGGGAAAAAGTCAGCTTCCATAGCAAAAAAGTTATGTCACCAAACAAACATCAGAAGCGGAGGTAGTCTTGTGGGATGCATGTTGCTATAGCTGAACTATGCCTTATGAGAAAACAACAACATTCAGGGGCTATGCATTCCAAAAATGGACAGTATAGGTAAGAATCAATGGCAATACCTCAGAGAACTTCCTCCAGTTGAGAAGTTACAGCTGCAGAAAGCAGGCCTTCTTGCTTCTGACACAACTTTTGCAAAAAGAGGTGGAGGATGGTGTTCAGTTGCAAATCTTCCAGACTGTCAATATAAACAGAGGGGAGGATCTCCCTCTCTCCATTTTGTGTTAGAAGGGTGAGTTAGACTGAAGCAAAAGTGTTCTCCCACCACACGGGTGAAGAAACATTATCAGTGATGTCTAGGCCAGCAAAGGAACCTTTTTATTCTGTTTCTACTTTTAGAAAAGACCATCTTTTATCATGAACTGGTAAGAACACATTCAGCAGACATCCCTTCACAGTTCTCGGGTAGGACATTTTGTACCTCTGTGAAGAACTGTCCTACCTGGGAATTTGCTAAGGAACAGGCAAACAAGTCTAAATCTGAATCATCTCCAGACTGATGGAGTCATAGGACTTCTGAGTTTTCAGAGGTTTGGTGGCTCATGTTTCATGTCCTGGGTCAAAGGCTTCTTCCAAGTGGGACTGTCAACAGGTTATCAGATTATGGAATAAAGGAAAACATACACACACACACACACACACACACACACACACACACAATGTGAATTCTATATATCTATATGATGTTGCCAAAATGGTAGCAGGGTTATCATCCAGGGCTTAACTATCTGTGCTTTACGAGTAGCTTTTTCTGACAGGTAAACTGGTCGAAAAATCAAACAAACTTGTTTTGGTAAAAACGGACAAGGTAGCTAAGCAGAAAGCTCCAGGTTCTGGTACCACACAGAAGAAACATAACTGTTTGTGGAGTTTTTAGTTGTAGAACACACAGCTAACATTGGACACTCCCAGGGGAAAGTATTTATAAATTTTCTCTAAGATCTGGTCTTGCCTCTGCTCTCTGTATCCACTGGGAAATCAAATACCACTCCCCCCCCCCCCAGTAGCAGCTCCAGTCCCTGATAGCTAACTCCATATTCTCCATCCTTCTGAACAATAAGTGGAAGCAACTATGCTGCTGCTAAGTTGGAAGACCACAACCACATTCTTAAAATGAAAATGTATCTACCTTCCTGAAAAATCATCAAATCTCCTAAAAAGCATAAAGAACCACCCTCCTTTCAAAAACAATGATTTGGGGTGAGGATTCAAGAACAGACCACAACCCTTTCATTTTTCAGTTTACTCTGGAGGCACTTTTCATGACTTGAATGCAACAAAAAAGGACCAACAGCAGCATGGCTAAAAGCAAGAAAATACTTTATTCAGTAAGCGCTTTCACGCCCTTATGGCACTACACACCACATACAAACAGATGGAATCCAAGCCTTTACATATACAACCAAATAACAATTAAGCATCAGTGATGCAAAGCACATGATTTCAATGGCTGCTTTAAAGGAAAACTCAGCCCTTTCCTACAGTTTAACTCAATCTTTAGGTTTCGTTTCTCCCTACAATATGGTTCTGGCATTATGTAGGTACCAGGAACCTGTTTGTACTTTTTAAAACTTTTAATTCCTTGCACTGGAGTCGAAGGAGGGGAACCCCCCCCCCACACTTTTTTTTTAAGCTAAACTTCTCACATACTTTGCAGAGGAGTTCGTGTCCACCTGCATAATATATCATAGACACAGTTAAAACTGTAGTTTACCCTGTCAGGTACTGCTGTGAATCTTAGATGGGCAATTAATCTTGCTAATGTCAGGAACACAGCAGCTGATATAAAAGAGAGAGAAAGCTGTGGAACTGTTTTCCACTATTTTTACAGCATCCCCTTTCATAGCAAAACAAAGAAATTAGATGAGTCAGGGGTTTAAAGGCAATTGTCAACTCTTCTGACAAATTTACATAAGCAGCAACCCAGTACTGAAATGCTAAGCTTTAAATGCTGGCTATTTATAATAGTTTATATGTTAAGATAACTTAAATGTAGTATCAAAGATTTCTGTGACATTTAGAGAAAAATCAGAAAATATTTTTTCTTGTAAAGTATCAACACATTTACCATTTTCAAGACACCTCCTCCCCACACACACAGGACAGAAGTGCAGACAGGTGACAACCCTATCAAACTAAGTGCACTGATACTGTTCATAAAAATGAAGTTATGTCTTACCATAACGTTCCATCTGCGTTGTTGATCTTCTTTCATTCATCACTGATGGGTTCGGTTCTGAGCCCTTGGAACTGAGTTGGCCTATTACCAAGCTCGCGCCAGCAAAACATTCTCGAGTTAAGCTTCTACCCATAATGCCCTTCTCCCTGTTACCTCAGACTGAGTTTGCCTGTGATAAACCAGAAAAGCAGAGGCATATTCTGCGCAAATGCCTTAAGTCACCACTTGGATCCAAAGTATCCCCCAGGAGCCTTTGGAAGGGGAAGGAGGGTGGGAAGTGATGAATGAAAGAAGATCAACAACACAGATGGAACGTTATGGTAAGACATAACTTCTTTATCTGATGTTGTTAATCTTCTTTCCATTCATCACTGATGGGACAGAATCCCAAGCTACCTTGAGACCTATGGGCGGCCCTTATGGAAGAACGTTCCTGAGCACCACTGGGCTGAAGGCAGGTCTTTCTCTGGAGACCACATCCAATTTGTAATGATTGATGAAAGTGTGGGGTTTAGCCCAAGTGGCTGCTGCTCAAACGTCATCCATAGAAGCCCTGGAATAGAAAGCTACAGATGTCGCCATAGATTTAGTGGAATGGGCTTTAACCTGTGGCATAGGTTCTTTTGTGGAAGAGTATGAGAAACGTATGCAGTCCCTTAGCCATTTCGATAAAGTAACCTTGGATACAGGATTTCCCATTCTAGGTCCAGAAAAAGAAATGAAAAGTTGGTCAGACTTGCTCATAATTTTGGTCCTAGCTAAAACAGAACCTCAGTTGTCTGTGTACATCCAAGGAATGAAGGCAATACTCTCCTTTACTAGAAAAATTTGGGAAGAACACTGGTAGGTGAATGGACTGACTGATGGAGAAGTCAGAAACAACCTTGGGGAGAAAAGATGGGATTGTCCGGAGTGATACTCTGTCCTTGTGGAAGACCAAATAGGGTCTTCTGATGCACAATGCTTGTAGCTCCGAAACCCGTCTGGCTGATGTAATGGTTACCAAGAACAAGGATTTCCAAGACAAGAATATCAGATCACACTTTGCTGTGGGTTCAAAAGGGGGTTGAGTCAAAGACTGTAGAACTAACATGAGGTTCCATGGCTCTATAGGCTGTCTGACTGGGGGCCTGATGTGGGAAACTCCTTTGAGAAAGGTTTTACATAAATGTAGTGAGATGAGAGGCGTACCATTCAGCCCATTATGGTAATTCAAAATTGCTGCCAGATGTATTTGTATGGTAGAGACTGCAGCTCCATCTTCAAAAAAATTGGACAAGTATTGCAAAACCGCTGTGACTGGAGCTGAATACAAATGTAGCATCTTATCCTTTGATCAGAGAGAGAGAACCTTTTCCATTTGTCCTGATACAGTTTTCTGGTGGATGGTTTATGAGAGGCCAGGATAATATCCCAAACAGGTGAGGTGAGATCAGCCTGCCTGGCAACTAACGGAAGTGGAGAAACCAAGCTGTCAGCTTGTGACTGGACAGATTCGAGTGGCTCAACCCTTGGGGGTGAGCAATCAGGTCTGGAAAGGGGTCCAGAATCCACGGTGTGTATACCAGATGAGGCCGAAGGAAGGGGAACCAAACTTGTCGAGGCCAAAAGGGTCTATGAGAATCACTTTGCATTTCAACTGATGAGCTTTCTTTAAGAACTGTGGAATAAGAGGAATGGGGGGATAAGCATAAAGAAGTCCCCTTGGTCAATCGTGAATCACAGCGTCCTTCGGGGACTCCCCCTTTGGGGGGAATCGGGCAAAATAGCTGCTGCACTTGTTGTTCAATGGACAGGCAAAAAGGTCACAGCACGGCTTGCCCCAGCGGCTGACAATTTCTGTTGCCACATCAGGATTGAGGGACCACTCCTGGGGCAGGAGAATACATCTGCTCAACTTGTCTGCAATCACGTTGGAGCTCCCTGGGATATGCATTGCTATCAGAAAGTGGTTGGAAGCCATCGCCCACTGCCAAATCCTCATGGCCTCACGACACAAGGAGTAGGACTTGGTTCCTCCTTGCTTGTTGATGCACCAGACTACTGACACATTTTCTGACTGAACTGCAATTGTCCCAGAAGGAAGAAATGGATGGAATGCCTACAACGGTAACAGCACCTCTCTCAGTTCTAGAACGCTGATATGCAGGTTGGCCTCCAATGTGGACCATGTGCCTTGGACTGTCTTTCCCTGGAAATGGCCCCCCACCCAATCAGGGAAGCATCTGTGGTCACAATGGCCTTGGGCTAAGGGGATTAGAATGGGTGGCTCCAAAGTTCTCTGTCTGGCCTCATCCACCAAAGAAGGTCCTGCTTGCACGAGTTGGTTATCTGGATCTGGAAATATAGAGGGTGATGATTCAGGAACTACTGAGAAAGAAGAAGCCACTGGAGAATTCGCATGTGCAACTTGGCAAGAGGCATTATCGGGATTGAAGCTGCCATGGATCCTAGGGCCTGAAGAACCTCTCTCGCTGAGTGTTTTGACAGAGTATCACCCAGAGCTGAAGCCTCAATCTCTGGAGTCTGTGAGCTGGGAGCGACACCAGACAGAATCGGGTGTTGAAGACTGCTCTGATGAATTCTATCTGCTGGGTGGGGACACGGTTTGACTTCTCTCAATGCACAGTTATCCCCAAATTTTCTTCCAGAGAAAGTGTGTATTGTAGGGCTGTTACCAGAAGGCACTTGGTGAGGGCGGTGAGGAGCTGATCGTCCAAATATGGAAACACCCGGAATCTTTGCAGTCTCAAGTGAGTTGTAACCACTGTCATGCATTTTGTGGACACTCTGGGGGCTGTAAAGAGACCAGACGTCAGGGAACGAAACTGATAATGACTGGCTCCTAGCCAGAAGCAAAGTAGACGCCCGGAGTGCTTGCCCATTTTGATATGGTAATATGGATCCCGGAGATCTATCAAGCACATCCTATCGCCCTCCCTCAGAAAAGGAAGAATGAACTGAACTGTGACCATCTGGAATTTGGTTTGGGCGACAGACTTGTTTAAGCTGCTGAGATCCAGAATAAGTCTCCAGTTCCGTCTTTGTTTGGCACCAAAAAGAATTTTGAGTAAAATCCGGATCCGCATTGGTCTGGTGGGACTGGTTGGATGACCTTTTTTGGCACAGCTTTTTTATTTCTGGAGCTGCCTCTTCCCTTTGAGTGGGTGGTACATCGGGATGTTTTGGATAAGAAATAAGGGGAATGGTGCAACCTCTGGTAATTATACTCTGCACCCAATGATCTGTGGTAAGAGAGTGCCAGGCAGCTTGGTGCAGAGGGAAACGACCCCCGACTGCTTCCAGTGGCAAGTAATTATGGAGCTTTTCAAGAGCGTTGGTAAGACTGCCCAGAGAAAGTGTCTCTGGAGCCTTGGTTACGTGGACACCCACTGCCTCTGTAAGGGTGTCGTTTGGAATTGTTATCCCCTCTGCCTCTGGGGGTATCACCACGTGTGGCACAGAAAGGACCCCGAGATTTTTTGTGCCACATCTTCCCACTCCTCTGGTTCCTGGAAAAGGAACGTTGAGGGTTGGAAAATCATAAGCCTATGGCAGACAGCACCTTCCCATCCTGTTTGCACCTGGCTAGTGTGTCCCTCACTTTGGAACCAAAAAGGGAAGATGCTTCGATGGGAGCATTCAGAACGGAAGACTTGAAGGGATCCACGAGGTCACAAATGCGCATCCAGGCATGATGCCTCATAACTATGCCTGAACCCTCAGCTCTAGCCGCCCCTTCGGTTGCATGTGAAAGCAACCTCATAGACGAGCTGGAGAGCAATTCCACGGTAGCAAGCTGCGAGGCCACTTTGTCCCATACTTCGTCAGACACCTGTCCTGAGTGTTCCAGAGAGTTCTGAGATCAAGTCTCTTTGGAGCCTCATAAAATGTGCCAAATAGTTCAGGGACTGAATGGCAAAGGGCGCTGATGCAAAGACGAGCTTCGCCACTCTGTCCACGGCCCGGGACTCAGTGTTGGGCGGATGGACAGCAGGACTCTTCAGCCAGATCCTTTTTCATGGCCGATGCTACCACCATAGCGTCGACTTGTAAACCTCTAGACCAATGTGGGTTCTCCTCGGGAAGGGAAAGAATTTTGTCAGGTCTATGAGGGATCATCTCAATAGAGTCAGGGTTCTTCCATGCGTATTGCACTATGAGCTAGACTAGCTCGTAGGCAGGCGGGGTCACCCAAGAGGTAGATGGCCGAGCATGGAAAGCCTGAGGAAGGGTTGGAGGGCTTCCAGTGACCCCCCTCTGCTTTAACATATCAAGGATGTATCCGAAGGAGACATCATCAGGGGGTGACCGTGGTGACCCTTCACCATCATCGTAATCCATGTCTTCTGTGAGAGACTCCTCAGGCGAGTCAACATGCTTCCTCTTGCACGATCTCTTCCATGGGGGCTCCTCAGTGTGGGATTCCGAGGAGGACTTGGAAGAGTGGGTATCCTGAACAGGGGTTTCCTGTGGCTTCCATGTCCCGGGGAGGTGGCCTGTGGCAGCTGTAGCTCAGCGGGAGAAAACTGGGGTTCCAATGTCGGCAGAATGCTTCCAGAAGTGAGTGCCCTCTCCATCACATGGAAAGCAGAAGAGGGATGGGAGCCCGGAACAGAGGACGACAACCTCGGAACCTGGGTCACACCTCGCTCCGAACTCACTCTCGAGGATGGAGCCTCAAGCCGGAGCGGTGCAGATGAGGCTACCAGTACAGAGGACGGAACCAAAGGACCACATGCAACCATGCCCTGAACAGAAGAGCCCGCTGCCCAATCATGAGAATGAGGAAGGAGCGGTTCAGCAGGAACCGTGGACCAAAGGGCCAGACCCAGAGTCTCAGTGAGGTCCACTACAGGGTCCGAGACGAGGGGGTTCCAAGAAGGACGTCGGAGCAGAAGGCTTCGCAACTGGGATGGTCAAAGGAGGAGAATAGGATGGAGTCCGTGGAGAAGTCAACTCAAGTCCTGCTGGAGGATGGGTCTTGGAAGGTGTGGGTATCCCCCTGGCTGCCAACAGCTGATCCACAAGATGCACCACATCAAGTTCTGAAAGGCTCCTGGTGGATCTAGTAGATACTCCAGACGAGGAGTCAGGTCGATCTAAGAAATGGTTATACACCTGACCCAGGAACGGGTCTATGGATGGAGAATATCGGGTCTGTGGTGTGTGATCTGCCAGCACCGGTGTCTTGAGTTTAGAGACAGGAAGTAGTGGGGTCAAATCCAGTCTTGTCGTAATACAACTCGGTGTCGAAGGGGCACTTGGAGCTGAAATGGGAGGTTCAATCATCACTGTAGAGACAGGCATTGAAGGCGTGCACTGTGCCAAAATGGCCAAAGGTACTGAAGTCGTAGCATGTGAGGTGAGGTCTATAGTAGGTGCGGAAGGCAGTATCGGAGCTGGTGATGAAACTGGCACCGATACAGCAACAGTCAAAGTACTTGGAGCAGATGAGGACGGTGCCGAGAAGGCAGATTTATGCTCAGAGGATAACTTTTAAATTTTTGGTTTCACAGACTTACCCTAGTCACCCGCGGGTGAAGCGGGAACCGAATGGGGCTGTTTTAACTTTCTTAGGAGGGATTGAGACCTCCATCGCAGAAAGGGCCTCTGAAAAGGGAGATTTAAGCAGGCCCTTCAGAATTTATTTATTCTTGCGCTCAGAGTGTGTTGGCTGAAACTTTGGCAAATCCCACAGGGAGGTTGCACCGAACGGTGGGGCACCCCTAAACAATAAACACAATTATCGTAAGAGTCACTATTAAGTAGTTTACCATTACACGAGGTACAGTGCTTGAAACCAGATGTACCCTTCTTATCTGACATCTTGAGAAGTAAACACAATTCAAAACTTCAGAGAAAAGCAAACTCTATTTTCTTAAGTCAGAAAAAGGATTTACATACATGCAGAATATCTCAACAAACCCAATATCAAACACACCAACTAGACTAGAAAGAACAGGAGGAAGGAATACCAGCGATGGTATTCAAGAAATAGGAAAAGCAATGGTACTTACAAAAGATTACCAATGGGTAGAGATAAAGAGAAAAATACCTAGAACTACTGTAATTCGACAGGAAAAAGACTATAACTCACAAATATTAAGAAACAAACAAGTTTTCCACACAAAATATCAAAAAAGTTTCCACTTAGCTGAGAGCTTGGCTGAAATGTGGCTTTACGGCTATGTGGCAAATGAGATCTGAGGTAACAAGGAGAAGGGCACTGTGGGTAGAAGCTTAGCTCGAGAGTTTTTGCTGGCGCGAGCTTGGTAATAGCCTGAACCCATCGGTGATGAATGGAAAGAAGATTAACAACATCAGATGAGGTCTTTTATGCTTTTTTGTGACATCCTTCCAGAGAGGGATGCATATCTGGTACATGCAGATCCAATGTAAGTGATTCCAACCAACTCTAAATCAGTCCTTATTACACACACACACACACACATATATATATATATATATATATATATATATATATATATATATCCGTGTCTGTGTGTCTATGTGTAGACACGTACATGTACAGTTACACAAAATTTCCATTTTGATTTGCTTTTCTTGAAATGACATACACAGGCATATAATCTAGTTCTCCATTATACACACACTCATATGTTTGGTTTACTATCAAAATGTTGAAATTCATATGGTTGACGTTCATAACGTCGAAATCATTACATCGAACGTTGAAAATAAAAATGTCAAAATTTAAATGGTCGACAAACACCTGCAAACTAACACTAGTGTTTTTGCAAGGGGGCTGCACCCCCCGCGCACCCACCACACCCCCTGCTACTTATACATTACAACTCCGAGACCGCACAACAGTGCTGACAAGGTTAAATCCTTGCCTGTTGTCAACATGTCGACAAGTAATTTGCATGTACTTTCTGTCGACCAAATGAACTACTTAATATTCATGTGTCGACCATATGTGTCGATCAAATGAACGTTAAGACCACATGAATTTCAACATTTTGATAGTAAACCTCATATGTTTTATACGAATTCCCTTTAGAATCTCGAACTACTGAAATCCCGAATTTCAGTAGCCCGAGACCAGGAGGACGAAAGTGCAGAATACCGAAACCCCAGAACCGTGAAATTAAAAATCCTGAAGTTCGTAGATTTTGAATTAGTGGTTCTAGTGTTGCGGTGTGTGAGTGGGTGGTTGGAGATGTAGGGTAAGTGTTTGTGTTGTACAGGTTTTGGGTAGGGGCTTTAGTGTGTGTCTATGTGTTTTGTTAGTGTGATGTGTGTGTGCGAGGGGGAATGTAGCTTGTGTGGTAGTGTTTTTGTGTGTTTGTGTAGTGCGACCTCAGAGTTAGTATATTTAAGTAGGGGGGTGTGTGGGGGGTGTAGCACCCCACATGGGGGGTGCAGGGGGGATTGCCCCCCTGCTTGTATGTAAGATAGGTGTTTGTGTATTTGAAGGGAGGTGCATGTTTGTGTCTGCGGTATGTTTAGTGTAGAAGTTGCAATTTTAAGTTTCGTGCTTCTGGGGTTTCGAGTTTATGGATTTTCAGCTACATGGTCTCGAGATACTGACATTCGAGATTTCAGTATTTCGAGATTATGAAGTGAATCAGTTTTATACACATGCACATATACACAAATACATACACACACAGACACAGACACACACACAGGTTTACTGTTGAAACCTGGAAACTGCATGGGTCGACTGGTCACATGGTTGACCTGAAATCCTGAATCTGGAACAGCGAAATTCCAGCCAGGTCGAAACTGAACACATCGACACCTGTAGTTCAATGTATTCGACATAGCAGGAGGTGACGTCAGTCATCCATGCTATGCACCTTCACATACCGTGACATTCCACAGTCAACAGTACGTGCATTTCAGTATTTTGCAGGGGGGCAAACCCCCCTGCACCTCCTTGCAACTTATATATACCAACTCTGAGATCGCACTACAGTGAGGAAATGGGCTAATTCCCTGTTCCGCACTGAACCACGATCTTTGTGCAGAATACCAACTCTGATACTCGAACATACACTACCCACTGTAGTGTACTCAATGTATTTTGAGTCAGCATTCTGACCATTGGAAAACTGCTTTTCAACCGCATGCTGGTTGACAGCAGTGACTTTGTGTATTTAATTGTAAACCACATATATATATATATATATATATATATATATATATATATATATGTGTGTGTGTGTGTGTGTGTGTGTGTGTGTAATATGGGTGCATACAATTCATTATTTATAATAAACATAGCAGAGTTAAGCATCATTAATGTATACATTCTAGTAAATGTTTTACTTGGTCACTGTCACACATTGGCTATGTGTTGCGCATGCAGCCTTGGTCAATGTCTTTATGTCAGTATTTTTTCTTCTTCTTTGTATTGCTAAGTGCATTTAATACTTGTTATTATCTTTGCCAATTTAACTCAAGTCATGGCTGAAAAGGGTCCTGGGAACAGTTCACTTTTGTGGTTACCAAAGTATAAATAAATATGAAATAGAAAAAAAGGAGGGTGAACATAACAGAAATAATTAAGGGATAGCACATTTTAATTCTGCATCATTCACGAGAGAGAAAAAAACTTCAAATTAAGTATGTCTGCTACTTCCCAATGCCTTCAGTGGGGAGTCTCACTACTTATCATGGTACAGCAAGGATCATTTACTGCAGTGAATGTTTTCACACCTCAGCATGAAAGTGTGTGGGAAGGTATGTCAATTTTTTTAGGACTACAAAAGACTCCCCTTACAAAAACCTGTTATTTACCTACTTTCTTTTGGTGGAAGTAGCTAACAGCTATTTGTAGCATAGAAAAAGCTCTGACAGACACATAAATGAGGCTTAGTCAGGGAAAAATAGACACAGCTCTGTTACAGAAGGTGCGTTTAGATGACAGTGCTTCACAGTCCTGCCATTCTATCTTAATGGCATGAAATAACAGCACCACTTCCTTATGTCTAGCATGGCTAATATAAAGAGAACTTGAAATGTATTCTGGGAAGAAGGAATGAAAGCAAGAAAACAATATCACATTACCAAGGCAGGCTACATCATCTGCCACTTTGATGGAAACACATTAAAATGGTAAAATAAGCACTTGGAGTGATTTTGAGGCATTAAAATAGCCCCAAAACAAAGATGCAATGACAAAAAAAATGTTTTTTGAGTTCTAAGGTGGAGTTTTCCTTTAAAGGTATAGTCTCATTAAGACCATAACTTGATTGTGTATATAAAGGGTTGGATTCCATCTGTTTGTATGGGGCCTGATGAAGTGCAATAAAGGCGTGAAATGCTTACTGAATAAAGTATTTTCCTGCTTTTAGCTGTGCTGCTGTTAGTCCTTTCTTGTTGCGTCTGATGCTTGGTTATATAAAGATCAGCTTTATCCACATGTATGTTTTTTATTGGTATCGGTCATGACTTACTGAACCTGAGAAGTCTCACAAAAGAAATGCCCTGCATCAGAAGAGATGTTGTTTACATGTCAGTTCTACCCAACCCCCAATGTACTGGATGTCTGCTGAAGACCAAGTCTCATTGAATGCTGATTTGACTACCAGTGTGCAGCTCTAGATGAAAAAGTACTACAATGGCAACAATCAAAAACTCCAGTACCAAAACATACTCCAAATACTCTGATGTCTGTGAGGCTGTAGATACCTTAAAGGTATTCCCCTAAGAGGGAATATCCACTCAGATCAGGGAATGACTCAACCTCTAAGCCATGTAGGTCATTCTCAGGAAATGGAGCAACTCAAACAACAGAGAAG
Source organism: Protopterus annectens (assembly GCF_019279795.1). Taxonomy (NCBI): domain Eukaryota; kingdom Metazoa; phylum Chordata; order Ceratodontiformes; family Protopteridae; genus Protopterus; species Protopterus annectens. The sequence continues at coordinate 596,990,919 of NC_056744.1, forward strand.
ACCTTCAAGGAATACCTATACACTACCAGTTCTGCCAATTTCCAATAAACTGCAGAAATGTCATTCCTGAGGACAATATGGCAAAGGCTGAAGCAGATGTTTTTCTATTTTAAATATGCCCTGACTTAGAAGATGGTTTGTTCTCATAACAGCATTAAACAAATCTTAAATATTTGGTTACATTAAACTAACAAACTCTAAACCTCAAAAAGTAAAGCATAACTAATGCAATAAACTTTATATACACTATCCATCCTTCTCCACTATTTTTGATGCAGTGCTAAGAAATGGAGAGATTAAACTATAAATAAGCATTTTCTGCCTTAGTATACATCAGGATTTCAGCTGGACAACTTAGCTGGTTAGCTAACTGCAAACTCAACAAACGGATAAAAGCAACGCATTTTGCTTTAAGTGCTTGCCTCCTGAAAATTCTTCTTCTGTTGTCATAACAACCTACTGAGAACTTCTAGCACCTTTTAAAACTGCATTTAAGAAACAGGTGCTGTACAGCACCAGATCCATATAACTAGTCAGTTTCGACCATATCCCTATAATATGACAGCTTGTCTACCTGGCTGTGCTACCGTGGGTTACATGCAATGCTCATCCTCAGCAATTCTGTATACAGCATGCCTGTCTTCATCTTCCTCAAGATGTGTATGAACACCAGCTGTCCTGTGAAGCATTCTTGGCTGACCACTGTCAGCCTGGTTATGCCAACTGGCTACAGTCTTCGATTTGCTGTTTCACTCCCTTAAAGCCTATTGTGTTTTACAACTTGTTTGTCATCTTCTGTACTTACAGCCATCATGGACTTCATGGCTATTCAGTTCCAGTGACTGAAACACACACTGTATTTTCCATTATTGCAACTTTTTTTTTTTTGTGCTGCTCCTAAAACCAGGACATTAGTTTCAAAATATATTTTTCCATCCAATAAATACATATATGCATGTACAAACACACACATGAAACTTCTTCTCATTTAAATATGCTACAGGAGGAGTTCTGAACACAGCTCCTGCTGACGGGGTCTTATCCAATAAGTCGTCAAGTGATACTATGCGGTCTCTTCAACATATGATGACAGATACCTTATCAGAGACAGAAGCTGGGTTACAAGAAAACGCTCAAAGATAACCTGTCAGCCATGACTCAGCAAAAGGGATGGCGAGTCTCTAAGCAATGCATCACTGGGGCCACTGGTTAAATAAAATGTCGAACTGCTGGTTATGCTGTTCTTTTCTGAATGCTTAAAAACATTTCCAGAAACAACACTTTATATCCTCCATACAGAAATGAACAAAATGGAGTTAATTTGAATGACCACTAGAGGGAGCAAAATACTCACAAAAGTACACACCAGAAAATGCAGATGTTCCATTTGTACATCAGTCAAATCTCCCTAGATATGATGGATGGAGCTGAAAATAAAGATGATGCCCTCAGGAGGGTTCTGTTACTAGCAATATCAGGATTAAAGTAAATTTCAGCCAACTTTATAAGACGGCAGAAAACAGTGGGGATATGATAAATGTGTTAATACAAGCAAGTTCTGGCACAAACTGAATGTGAAAAAACAACATAACCTTGAAAAAGGTAACAAATACACACTTACACACACACACGCACACAAATCCAATTATTCTTCAGTGGCAAACCACTAAAATATGGCCTATAAAGTTATTTTCGGAACTGTAATTCTGAAATGTATTACAGGCACTTGAGCACTGGACATTATAGATACTTCAGACTATTACACTTTCGAGGCATTATCCAAGATTGCTCTTTTAGTAGTATGGAACTGGGCAAATGCAATGTATTTTATAAAATAAATTACTGAACTTCTTTCATCAAGTAACTTAATCCACAATAATCAAAAGTGGGTACATTTCTTAGGGTATGGAAATGTCCGTCTACAGTCCCTGGCACTCAACATTTCCTACAATCACAGTTGTGATTAATTTTACAGAAGACCACAACAGAAACAAATGCAGCAGTACATAAAATAAATACAAATAATTTACATTTAGAAAAAATCAGCAGTGTGCAAAGTTTCAAAGATGCAGCTTTTACCTGTGGCATATTTTGGACACATCAGTGTTGGTTGCTCATCCAATGTAAAATACAATCAAAATGCCACGGCATCTAATTCAGTCACATGTATTTTACTCTCTCACAAATACTGCAAAGCTTCACTTTTCCAGAAGTCAAAGAACAGTGCATGTGTAAATATATGTACAGAATAACTGTGTGTGTGTCTCTCTCTGTCAGTGTCTGCACACACGTGTGTGTGTGTGTGTACGGGGAAAAATGACTGAATGAATGGGTGTGGGTTTGGCATAATGGTTAAGGTCTTCACCTTACAAACACAAGATAAAGGGTTTGAATATGACCTTGGGTTACTGGCTAAGCTTAAGGCCCTTCAAGGAAGTTAGCCTAGTATTCACCTATGAAATATCAGACATACATTTAAATGCTGCTAAATGACTGAAGTTAAAAGCCTGCAATAAAGGGCAAATAAAAAAAGATTAGTAACTTCCTAAACAGCTACCTCCACATGAAGAATCACTGACACGTTCCTAATGCTTTCATATGATAAGACTTGTGTCTTGCAGGAGGCAATCATGCAGTGTGCCACTAAATACTCAGCTACTCTCCCGTCCAGCACACCATACAGCCTAAGTGGGGACTTGCTAAGCAGGAACAACCTGATGGTGAAACTGAAAACAACAGGACAGAGATCAAGAGCTACACATTATAGATAAATCTAATGATACCAAAGAAAAGACATGGCTATTATCAGAGAAAGTAACCAAGGACATGTGACTGCAGGCACAGTATAGTTGTGTATACTTAGCAGAAATGAAGACATTACAGTGTATTCACTGTTGCAGTCCTAACTTGTGGCAAAAAATCTCTCTTGAGGCTGTCAGGCCTCACACTACTCCCTAACTGACGTCAGTAAGCTTGGGTATACAGGGAGCCAGCCTACATCATGAAATCACTTTTTTGTTATCCTCTAACAGATAAGGAGCCCCAAAGTGAACAGTAGGGAACTGAGAAAAAGAGCCCCCTACAGGAAGAGAGGCTAAAGGGGGTTTCCTTGACTAGAAAAGAGTAACTACCTAATAGGCTAAGGGGGAAGGATGGAGGGAAAGAAGACTGCAACAGTGAATACACTCGAGCATCTGCATTTATGGTTAAGTGTACATGACTGTATTACGTTCTTCATGTTTCAGTGTTGTAGTCCTGACTTGCAAGAAGATTCCCAAAGTTGAAAAGTGGGAGGAAGAACGTTACGGTGAGGAGAAGATGTCCTGAAGGATGGCAGTGGCGAATCCTGCTATGGAACTAAAAGAAGCTGCCAAGTGGTAGTGGTTGGTGAAAGTATGCACAGATAACCAGGTGGCAGCTTCCAGGATGTCCTTAGCAGGGACCCCTTTCAAGAAGGCAGCAGAGATTGCAGTAGCCTCAGTGGAGTGTGACCCGTCAACCTTCGGAGATTATCTGCCACAAGTCAGGACTGCAACAGTGAAACACGAAGAACATCTAGTTTCTTCAGAATTCGCCCCCCCCAAATCCACTGCAAGAAACATGTAAATCTCTTCTAAACAGGATGGGCTTTAGAAGAGGCAAAGGCCTACCAAAAAAAAAAAAAAAAAAAAAGTTACCTACAAAACAGCTACCTCGGCATGCCAGAGAAGAAGATAAGAACATATACAGATGTTTTTCTAACATCGCCTTAGAGAGGTATTGGCATGGTAAAACTGCTTCTTTGGGGTTATATCACTCACCAGCTCTGAGAGTCCCGTGCAGTGAAAACATAAATCTAACGAAAAAATTATCAATTAAAATGTACCTCCCAGAAAAAACATAACATGGTCTTCAGCATTTTTTTTCATCCTTATGAAATCACATTTTAAACCATGACACAGGTGCAGACACACTAATATAAAAAGAAAAAGAAGTTATGTACTTACCGTAACGTTCCATCTGTATTGTCAATTTTTCATTTCTCCTAATATGGGTTTGGATCCAAACCACTGGCGGATCCGACACTGCTATTATTAAACTCATGGCAACCAAAAAGCTCATGGACACCTCCCTTACCCACAAAGCACCCTTACCTGTTACCTCAGATCTTGTTTGCTAGGATTATTCCCAGAAGGAAAACTATAGAAACATTTTTTTATATGAATGGATTGTAAGGAGACTACTTCTGGAGAATGGAGAATATAAAAAGTCAAATTATACTTCCCGTTCTTCCAGAAACGGAAAGGTTGGGGGCTTGGAGGGAGGGGTTGTGAGGAAAAATCGACAATATAGATGGAACGTTATGGTAAGTACATAACTTCTTATCTGATATTGTCGATTTTTCATTTTGTCCCCAGCTCTACCTTCATCCTGGGTGGACTCACAGAAGAATATTCCTCAGAATCCTCAAACCAAAGGAGGCTCTTCCCCTGGAGACCAAATCCCACTTGTAAGGATTGATAAAGGTATGGTGATTTGCCCACAAGTGGCCGCTGCACAAATTTCATCCATGGATGCATTACTTTAAAAAACTGCTGAAGTAGCCGTGGTCCTGGATGAATCAGCCCGGACAGGTCTGGGAAGAGCTATGCCTAGTTTGGTGAAGACGAAAGTAATGCAATCAAATAGCCATTTTGCAAAAGTAACCTCTTAGGGCCGGAGAAGGAAATGAACAATTGATCTGCCTTCCTAAATTCTTTTGTCCTGTGCAGATAAAAATGTAATTTTCTACAGACATCCAACAGATGCAGTACAAATTCACCTTTATTAGTGAAGTTGGGAAAGAAAAACGGGCAAAGTTAATGGTTTGATTGATATTAGTCTCAGAAACAACTTCAGGTAAAAAGGAAGGGTTGGTGCACAAGGAAACCCTGTCTTTAAGGAAAATCAGGTATGAAGGCAGGGAAGATAAGGCCTGAATTTCTGGTATTCTTCTAGTCAAAGTAATGGCTACTAGGAAAATGGTCTTCCAAAACAAAAATTTCAAATCACGTCACTGCAGGTTCAAGTGGGGGCTGAATTATAAAACACAGCACCAAGTTAAGGTCCCAAGGAGGGATCTTTGTGTGGGGGCCTTAGTAATAAAGTCCCTTTAAAGAAGGTCTTGCAAAGCATGTTGGAAATCAGTGACAAGATAGCTTTCCCAAAGTGAAAAACAGAGATGGCTGCTAATTGCACTTTGATAGTAGAGGCCACTGCCTCATTGTCAAAGAGGTGAACCAAAAATTCTAGAACAGAGTGAAAAGGAGTTGTGAAGGTATCTACATCATGTTGCTAAGCCCAGGTTACAAACCTCCTCCATTTGCTCCTACACAGCTTTTAAGTGGATTGCTTATGCAATGAACTGGGGAGGACAGCATAGGTTGTCTGGCTATAAATGGAATTGGATGAACCAAGCCGTCAGCTTGAGGTTGGACAGACTGGGATGAATCATTTGTGTTGGGTGCGACAGAAGGTTTGGAGTGGGTTCCAGAAAACAGGGTTTTTCCTTTAAATGAGTCCAAAGGAGGCCAAAACAGAGCAATGATGATTACTGTTCACTTCAACCTGTTTGTTCTCTGGAGAAATTTGGGGATCAAGGGGGTAGAAGGAAAGGTGTAAAGGAGACTGGGAGGCCAATAGTGTACGAGAGCATCCCTTGGGGTCTCCCCAGTTGGGAGGATTAGGTCAAAGGGGCTGCTGCATTTGTTGTTCAGAGGAGATGCAAAGAAGTCACAGCAGGGTTGGCCCCATCTGCAGAAAATCTCTTCTGCTACTTTCTGGTTGAGGGACCACTCATGAGACATAAGAATGTACCTCCTCAACTTGCCCGCAATCACGCTGGACTTTCCAAGAATGTGTGTTGCTGCAAAAAAGTGGCTGGATGAGATCGTCCACTGCCACACTCTTAGCGCTTCTTGAAACAGGGGGTATGATCTGGTTCCTCCTTGCTTATGTACCAGACTACAGACATGCCTGACTGAATCTCCACTGTCCCCAGAGGAAGAGCAGCTTGAAAAGCGCTAGGAGCCCTGCCTTCATCTCCAGGATGTTCGTGTAAACTGGCCTTGTCCCAAGACCAGTGCCTTGAACTGTCTTCCCCAGATAATGCCCTCCTGCACCCTGTCTGGGAAGTGCCTGTGGTCACTGTAGCCTGAGGTTGTTGGGGAACAAAGGGTCGGCCCTGCGTTACCTTATCTGAATGAATCCACCATTATAGAGCTGCTATGCAGATGTCCGTAATGAGTATCTGGTAAGACATTGGTTGCTGGATAACTGACCATTGTGAGGACAGAAGCCATTGTTGTATTTGCATGTGAAATCTTGCCAGCGAGACTAAGACTATAGCAGCTGCCATTGAGCCTAAAGCCTGTAAGACATGACAGGTGACTATCTCCTTGTTCGGAAGTAGTTTGTGTGTTTGGCGCCTGATTGTTAGCACTCTGGACTGCAGAAGTCTTGCAACCATCTGATTTGTGTCGAAAATTGCTTCTATGAACTCCACTGTTTCAGTGGGGTCCAAGTGTGAGCTTTCATAATTTACTGTTATACCTAGCTCTGTACAAATTTGGATAAGACAGTCTTTTGCCCAAATAAGTAGATGCCTGGTTGGGGCGGAAATGAGCCAGTCATCCAAACAGGGAAACACACAGAATCCTTGTCATCTCAAGTAAGCCGCTACCACTGCCATGCAGTTGGTGAACACTCTGGTGACTGTGGTGAAACCAAAGGGCAGTGCTCTAAACTGGTAATGACTGGCTCCCAGCCAGAAGCATAAGTACCTTCTGGATTGCGTGTCCATTTTTATGTGGTACTACTCATCTTGAAGGTCTGTGGAGCACATCCAGTCGTCTTGTTCCAAGAAAGGAAGTCTTGACTGTATCGTGACCATTTGGAACTTGTGGCATTGAACCCACTTGTTTAGTCTGCTGAGATCCAGAATTGGTCTCCAGTCTCCTGTTTTCTTTGGAACTAAAAAGAACCTTGAGTAAGTTCAGAATCCTCTGATCGGGGGGGGGGCTCTTGGATAACCCTTTTGTCCATCAGTTTCTGAATTTGGCTAACTGCCTGATCCCTTTGACTGTGTGGGATGTCCGTGATTCTTCTGTTGGAGGAGAGTCTTGAGAAAATGGGATTAGATATCTTCTGGATATTATCCTCTGCACCCATAAATCGGTGGTTATTTTTAGCCAGGCTCTCCAGTGCAGGGATAGCCAACCCCCGACTGCCTTCAGAGGTGGGCAACCAGGCCTCCTTTCAGGAGCACTGGAAGGGTCTCCCAAAGATGGGGTCTCTTGATCCTTAGTTCTGTGGGGCTCCTCTGCTGCAAGGACAGCGTCTTCTAGAATTGTCCCCCCCCCCACTGTAGAACTCTCTTCACACGTGTCTTGGTAAGACCTCTGTGATTTCTTGAACCACATTTTGCCACCTCCTCTCTGACCCTTAGGGTAAGGTCTCTGAGGGGGCAGAAAAATGCCCACTGCAGAAAGGATCTTACCCTCCTTCTCAAACCTGGATAACGTGCTTTTGACCTTGGAACTGAAAAGGGACATTCTGTCGAATGGAGTGTTACTGAAAGAAGACTTAAAAGGCTCTGCAAAGTCACACAGGCACATCCAGGCATGGCTCCTCATTGATATGTCAGAACCCACCACTCTACTCGTTCCTTCGGCTGCATGAGCAATGAGCCTCCATGGAAGAGTTAGCTATAGAATGTAGGGTTGCCAGCTGGGAAGCAACCTTTGCTTGGACTCCCTCAACTATGGGTCCTTCAAAGGTATCTGAGAGCTCCAAGATCAGATCCCTTTGCAACCTGGTGAAATGGGAAACGTAATTTAATGATCTCAAGGTAAAGGTCACTGAAAAAAAGACTTGCTTCCCACATCTATCCATTGTCCTGGAATCCTTATTCGGAAGATGAATAATGGAACTCTCTTCCAATAGTTCCCTTTTAGTACCTGCCACCACCACCATGGCATCTACTGCAACCCCTTTTGTCCAAAAAGTTTTTTCAGCTGGTGCTGGAATAATCCTGTTTGATCTCCGTGAAGTTGGGTCAATGGAATCTGGGCTCTCCCATGCCCACCGAGAGATAAATTCTATGAGCTCATCTGCAGGTGGAGTGACCAAAGAGATAAGACAGTCGAGATCCGAAGGCCAACAGGTACACAGACTTCTCAGGTGAAAGATTACTGATCTGCCAGCCACCTCTCTCTTGTAAGATCTCCAAAATGTCACCAAATGAATCATCCTCAGGAGGTGACCGAGGGCATCCGTCTCCCTCATTGACGTCAGTGTCTTCTGTGCCTGACTCCTCAGTGGAGTCCAAATGCTTCCTCTTGCAGATCCTCTTGCATGGGACCTCCTCAGTGGGATACTCTAGGGAGGTATAAGAAGAGGCAGGGGTACTCCTACGGGTATCCTGAGGTCTAAGGTTTCACTGTCCCTGTGGAATTTCCTAGTCGGAAAAGGTGCACAGAGGATGTTGATGGGACTGAGGAGGTGACTTCCTAGTTGCAGAGGCAGTTATACCCCTCTCCAGAGCCTCAAAAGCTGGCTGCTCCTGAGTGGCAAGGGAGTCCGCCTCATTCAAGCCATGCTTGCAGGAAGGAGTCCTCTCCAGCTCTGAAGACAGCTCACCTGGGGTTGAAACCAGCACGGAGCTCACCTGAGCAGAAGTCCCGAGGTGCAGAGACTGCTCAGATGGTCTGGGAGTCAACCACACTTGTGGTCCATCAGGCTCACTATGGTTCTATGAGCTCTCCGGCTCAGAGAAGGCCAGAGAGCTCTGAGCAAAAGCCCAATCAGAGGAAAAGTAAATCTTTGGACCTGAGCAAGAAGTCGACGAGCATATTGGATCTGAGGACTCTGAGGCTTGTCCTTTAGTCAGAAGAGGAACCAAAAGGAGAGTGGACGGTTTGTATAGAGCTAGAACCATTTGGGTAGAAGTCAAGAGGGACATAGTAATGCCCTGTACCCACAAAATTTTCTGGACCATCCATTTCACATCCTCTTCTGTAAGGCTTCTGGTAGAACAGGAATAAGAAGTTGAAGAAGATCTTGGTCTGCTTAGAAATGGAGATGGTACCATCGAAGGCACAGGGTCTACAGAAAGGGAGTACAGAGTCCTTGGCAGGAAAGTTATAGGCTTAAAAGGGCTAGAGATTGGATCCAACCGCAATGGCACCGACCTATCAAGATCGGCGACGCTCGGAGCTCACTGTCAAAGGACCCAATTGAGTCATGGAGTCAGACAGTTTGGAAGATTAAGATCTCGGCTCCAAGGGATCTGATGGAGCTGAGGAAGGTCTCTTCTTCTCTCTATCAGAACTTTTAGAGGCTGAAGAAGCAGGGCTCGAATGAGCTGACCTAAGTTTAGCCACAGATTTTGTGGCACCACCAGAAATGGCCCCACTAAAAGAAAATGGTAATAACCACTTGAGAATAAGTGGGGGGGGGGGTGAGTAACCTACTTAAAAAAATAAATAAATAAAATGGTTACTGTGGGCAAACACGATTTAGAGACAGAAAAAGAAAGAATTAGCTAAAGAAGGGTTGAGAAATTTGGAACACCACCTGAATGTCCAAGAGCAAATGGTTAGACCATATCTTCACAAAGCAGCAAACAATTAACAGGGAGAGGTGCATTATGGATAAGGGGAGGTGTCTAAGAACTTTTTGGTTGCCAAGAGCTTAGCAACGGCCGAATCAGATCCGATGGTTCGGATCCGAACCCACGTGAGGACAAAATGAAAAATTGACATTAGATCTACAGTTCTTTTTATATTACTGTGTGTGTATGTGTCTATGTCATTTTTTTCCAAACACGTGTGTGTGTGTGTGTGTATGCATATGTGTGTGTATGTATGTAAACATATATATATTTTTTTCTTTTTTTTTTTTTTTTAACAATGTACTCCAGCATCACAAACTGCTTAATCTCTACCTTCCCTTAAAACTCGCTCCTCCACCTGAACATTATTCTGCATGTATTGTTCCCACAAATGCTATTTATATATATGTAACTTTCATTTCCTTTTCTAAAGGTCCCACTTGCAGTTATTTATTTATTTATTTTTTTTAAAAAACGCATTTTATTTATTTTGCTAAGTACATTAGAAATAATAAAAAGAAAATATGCAACTACAACAAATATTCAGCTGTGAACAAGCCTTGCTACATCAATGGTTGAAAAATCATAACCTATATACATACGTGCCAATATATATCAGAAAGGAGAAAAAGAAAAAAAAAAAGATACTAGGTATAGTGCTGTATAAAATGAAGACTCCAAATGCTGAGTTTTAACAGGTAGTATAGACATAACTATCTTATCATGATATCCCATCTATCTTGCCAACTATCAAAGAAATGGAGGGAGTTTAAGAAGCAAACAATGGATAACGTTTTTACTCAGGAACACCCCGGGGAAACAATCCTCTTTACAAATAAATCTGTTTAGGACACATGCAATGGGTAAAACTAATTATATAAGTGGTGTTTAGGATTAGTCAGTTAAAATGAGAAAAATAAAGTCCCATAATTCTTTATATGCTGTTCGTTTGTGGGGATCAATTATTATCAGTTTTTGGGAAGTAATATACTTGATTGCCAAATTTTTAAAGTCCCTCCATGTCAATTTAGAGCGTTTTATCTCCTTTCTCCTATCCAGTTCTTCAGTTACAGTTGAGTAAGATTTTGATTTTCATTTTACATTAATTGCTTTTATGACAGCCAATAACATTATACTTAAGGCCTTATTATGTCTGGACAATACAGATCTTGTGTCCCAGATCAAAAGAACTATTTCATTGTTTACAAACATTTGCTCTCCCAGAATTTCTGACAAAGTACTCTGTATACAATTTTTAAAATCTGTCAAATCATTACATTCTCTACAAAACATGTATCCAACTACTCACTCTCTTTCCCATTACGCCTCCAGTGTTTGCTATCTACCTGAGGAAAAAAAATCTGAAGTCTGCTTGGGGTACATAAATACCTATTCAAACACTTCAAGCAAAAATCCTAAACTCTCTGGACTCTGATGCATACTTGAGAGCCACAAAGATGTTGTCCCATTTTTTCTTGTGCAAGTTGCATTTCCTATCTCTTCCAAATCTTTTATAATCTATTCTGACTTTGTATAGTTATCATGCAATATTTTATATGCCCTACTAATTATTCCTTTTTAACAGCAGCTTCTGTTCTACTCTCAACTAAAACTCTATCACAGGTGGTCTTTCACTTCGACATCCCATATCATTTTCTTTGCCTATAGTCTGTTAATCCCTGGTAGCGAAGGCAGTCTTTACCTTTCCCTTGCTAGTTACTCACTCCCAGTATATTTACTAATTTTCTTCAATAAATTCCAGAGCCTTCTTGTTTATTTTCTAAATCTATAGACTTACTAGCAGTCAATCCTATTTGTGAAATCTATTCTTTTTCTTGTTGGCTTAGCTCTTAAAATACTTTACCTTAAGGATCTCCAACCTAAAGCCCTGGCAGAGCACTGTCCATTAACATTACTGGTGTTGGAATAATACCCGTTTCAAAGCAAATAAAGGTAAGAAAAGTGAAATTCAGACTGTAACACTAAGAAAAGGATGAACTGTATTTGAAGGCCAAAAGGCAAATGCCAGACAGTGCAACACTCCCAAAACATGCAAAAGAAGTAACTGACTTGGAGACAATTAGCTCTGACTCAAACAGGAAATTCCTTCCTAGAAGATGAAAATGGCAAAACTGATTGAGGAATGACAGAGCAAAAGCACTACCAGGCCAGGTCTCCCTGTTTTCCTTATATCTATGGATTGAACTTGTACTAACACGCCCACTAGCCTCAACTGTCTGTTTTCAAGGGCAAAACTGGAGTACTGCTTGGTTAAGTACCTTAAGACTCATCCAGTTTGTAACTGGAGGCTGAAAGCATCAAACTTAGAACCATGTGATGAAGCTCATTAGTAGCTCAGAATCCTAACCCTTGGTGCCAATCTCTCAGACTCTAGTGCAGTGTAAGCAATGACAGAGAGCATCTGCCTCCTGTGGCACATCACCAGATTTTTGTGGATTCAAATAGATTAACATTGTCTCTCAATAAGACTTTCTCATAAGGTCTGAACGATAGCTAATACATAAAACAGTGGGAGAAATTTTGTTGCTACAGTAAAAATAAGCAAGCCAGTTAGGTAGCCTCAACAACAAACTGCCTTCCTTGACTAGAAAAAAGAAAACAACATCTGTTTGGACTTCATAGTGTTCCAAGTATGTACTACCTGACAATACTATGCAAACTGAATGTGTGTAGAACCTGACAATACTATGCAAACTGAAACTGTGTAGTACCTGACAATACTATGCAAACTGAATGTGTGTAGTGCTGGACTATGCTACACTAATTGAATCAACTGACATAATAAGAAACAGGAAAACAAAGACTGATTCAATGTAAACTTAAAAAAACAGACAACTCTCACGTGTTTATATGGGATCACTATGAAATACCGAACGCCCAAAATCCCGATGCTGAAAACACCGAGACCAAATGACCAAAACCCCACATTACTGAAAGACCAGAAGCACGAAATGCAAAATCCTGATGTTCAGGGATTTTGTGTTAATGCTTCCGGTGTTGTGGTTCAGGTCAGTGTGTGTGTGTAAGTGTGTTTGTGAGAGGTGTAGTGTGTGTAAGTGTGTGTTGTGACTGTGGTGTGTGTGTGAGAGGGACTGTAATGTGTGGGTGTGAGTTTGCCTTGTGTGTCTGTGTGATCTCGGAGTTAGAATAATAAAGTGGGGGTGCAGGGGGGCTTGCCCCCATGCCTATGTCTAGTGTAGGATGCATTGTTTGGTTGTGGGGGGGAAGGTGTGTGTGTGTGCATGTGCTGTCTGTTTGTGTAACTTTCGCAATTTTGAATTTCGCGGTTTTAAATATTCGGTATTGTGGGGTTTTGGGCATGTGATCTTAGTGTTTTAAACGTCGGGATTTTGGGCGTTCGGTATTTAGTAGTGACTCCATATATATAAATATATATATACACACACACACATATATATATATATATATATATATATACACACACACACACACACACACATATATATATATATATATATATATATATATATATATATACACATACACACGTAATTTAAAAGCCAATTAATCAAAATTGTAAAACTTCAAAACAAGCATTAAAAGGAAATGTTGAAGTAGCAGCCCCAGTCTGTGACAGGCTCAAATAATGCTACAGATCTCATATTTTATATACTTTATAATTCTCCATTATATTTTTATAAACCATTATTCCACATCTAATTCGGGTCTATATTAGATAAACAAACTTTTGAAAGTTCGACTGTCATATGGTCAACACCATATGGTTGCACTTTCAAAAGTTCGAATATCTAATATAAAAAAATAAACTACACAAAACACCTACCTGAACATTTTAAGCGGGGGGGGGGGCAAGCCACCCTGCGCCCCCACACCCCATGCTCTTTAAATATACCAACTTTGAGATTGCAGTACAGTACAGAAAAGGGAAATCTTCCCATTCAGTGCTGTACGGAGATCTCCGTTGCAATGTTCGAACATTCAAAAATACGATCATGTGGTGTCGACCATATGACACTTGGAATTTTGAATGTTCGAACATTCAGTATAGACCCTCTAATTTTTAAAGAGCACCTCTGCTGAAATATCGAGTTTTTCTCAACATAAAGTGGTTTTCCATTTTTTGGTCCAAACCCAAGAGTGCTGCACATGAAAACATTACTTAAGTATATTATATTCTGCCTGAAGCCATTTCAGTAGCCCGTGTGCATACCAGTTTGAATTTTTTATCTTGTATTATTTTCTTCTGGTATCTGTGATTTCATGCAGGTAAGGAGAATTAGCTACATATCAAGACTTTTACAATCTTAAAACAAAGTAATTAAGGTAGGGCAATAATTTTTGCTTTAGAGTCAATAAAAAATCTTAAACCCTAGCTACTAACTGCAGACACTTTTGTGCACTATCAGTCACAGATGACCAACTTCAACACAGCTACATTATGTGATTTAAAACTAGAATTCTAAGTTAGAGCAAAAATACAGTGTTACACTTTCAAACTTAACATCCAAATGTAAATTAAAATGCTATATAAGAAATGGCCTCTATTAAAAAAAGAAGACATTTCAAAAGAGAAGTTGGTAGTCTTGCCAGAGATGGTCAAAAAAAAAAAAAACAGGAAATGGCACTACTCAGCATCAGCAAGTGGTCAGACTGAACCAAAATAAACATTCATCTCACTGTGTACACTTCATTACAAGTAAAATACTTCAAAAGACTACATCTTTATTTTAAAATCATCAATGTGGCTGCCCCAACGGGATATTAAGAAGTATAACAAATTACTAAACTGTAACCACTTACTGTGGTACAGGGATAACAGCACTGCATAAAAAAAATCAAGATATGATAAAAAAAAAAAAAAAAAAAAACTGAAGGACCTGGCACACACATTTATATATACGTCTGTGTGTGTTTGTACGCATCTGCATTTGTATAGAAATAACCTAGGAGTAAGCAACTATGCTAAATAAATACTCCCTGGGAAAGGGCATATTCCCCAATACCAGTATTACAGCACATTCACACAACTGTCAAGCTGTTCTGTCAACCAAAAAGCTACTGATTAATGATTAATCCAACTGTCGACCTACTGCATTGCATGCCTATTCCCTCCCCCTCTCTCACTACACACACACAGATATATATATATATATATATATATATATATATATATATATATATAAATATCTAAGCTAAAAAAAAATAGAAAATGGAGAAAAACTCCGAAACAAAATACAGTCTTTCTACAAAATCAACACTAAAAAACTGTGCAGTTGTGTGAAATCTTGCCACAACAGTAGATGTCCTTCTCTTCACTGTTGCAGTATTCTTCACCCTGTGTGTGTGTGTGTGTGTGTGTGGGGGGGTTCTTGCTAGGGGTAGCCCAAAGTCTGGCCAGTGTACCAAAGCCTTTACATCTTGTATGTGCCGTACATCACACACATGCTCCCCATGCAGGATGAAGTGAATAAAGGTAACTTACAGATGTAGTTACCCAGAACCGAATTGCCCCAGTAGAGAACAGTCTCAAAAGGACAAAAGGAGGCTCTGCACATCCAAAGGAAGAAAATACAGATGGAAAAGGCGGACCCATCAGCCAAGAGGGCAACCAAATCAAAACTCAAAAGCAAAAAGGGGTCTGGAGAGGGGGACTGAATACTGCAACAGTGAAGAGAAGGGCATCTACTGTTATGGTAAGACAACTATGTCCTATTATCACTGTTGCAGCATTCCTCACAGTAGAGAGAGAGTACAAAAGCTCAAGAAAATGAGTGGGAGGTGGAAGTCTGGGAACAGCCCTCAACAAACCCATGCAGCATGTCCCTAGCAAAACCTGCTCTGGCCCTAGAAAAGTACAGTTTTGTACCTACCATAAATGTAGATGTCCGATAGGTATGCATCTGCAGTCATAACATATGGGTTGTCCTGCCTCAGGCAGCCCTTCGGTCGGCCGGATTCCAAAGTCTGGGCCTGGCCTCAGCTGATGTCGCACTTTCCCCGACGTCAGAGCTTCTGGGGTATAAAAGCATCAGCCGACGCCATTTTCCTCAGTTTTTCTTGCCCCAGATGCCAGGTGCCCTCTAGGAAGGCTAAATTTGGATAAATGCTGAAAAGTTCCAAACATTTGCAAATTATATACATGTATAAACAAACAAATACACCATAATAGATTCCCCCAGATAGCTGAAAGAGGGGTAAACACCCTAGGAATACCACAGAGGGGAAGGAGGGTGGGTAATCCTGACTGCAGATGCATACCTATCGGACATCTACATTTATGGTAGGTACAAAACTGTACTATGTCCTTCAAGAATGCATCTGCAGTCATAACATATGGGTAGAATACCAGAGCCAATCTGGGGGAGGGGGTACTAAGAGAAGGATGGTGTAGTTAAGATCCCCTGCAGTACTGCAGTTGCAAACCCTGCTCGGGATCTGGAATATAAAGGTAGATTGTAATGCTTGGCAAATGTATGCACGGAGCTCCAAGTAGCAGCTTCCAAAATGTCCTTGGTAGCCACCCCTCGTAGAAAAGCTGTAGTGGTGGCTGTGGCCCTTGTGAAGTGAGGCCTGACATTTTCAGGAACTGTCTTTCCATGAAAGGAGTAACAAAAGCGAATGCAATTTCCTATCCATTTTGAAATTGTCTGTTTGGAAATTGCTCTTCCTTGCACCCCTGTTGCATATGCTACAAAAAGTTGGTCAGTTTTTCTGCTAGTTTTTGTTCTGTCCAAATAGTAGCGTAGTTGTCTGTGTATATCCAAGGTGTGCAAAAGTTTTCCCCTTTGTTCTGTGGGTTAGGGAAGAACGTTGGCAAGTGAATAGCTTGGTTCAAGGATACCCTAGATACCACCTTTGGCATGAAAGTAGGATTGGTTCTTAGTGACACTCTATCCTGGTGAAAAATAAGAAAAGGTTGCACTGCCATTAATGCCTGTAACTCAGATACTCTTCTTGCTGAAGTGATTGCCAGAAGGAAAGCAGTTTTCCAAGATAAGAACTGTAGGTCTGCTGATGCTGCTGGTTCAAAGGGAGGTAGAGTCAGTTTTTCCAGCACAAAATTGAGATCCCATGCAGGTAGAGGGATTCTTCTTGGAGGTTTAACATTTTTGATCCCTCTCAAAAATTGCCTGAGAAGAGGGTGTGAGAAGATAGGTGGATCCATATTGTATTCTGCTGAAATTGCTGAAGCATGAATCTTAATGGAGGAATAAGACAGGCCATTGTGGAACAATTCTGCTAAGTATTCAAGAATGTGTGCTAGGTTTGCCACTGTGACATCTGTGCCCTTTGATGTGCTCCAAATAAGATATCTCTTCCATTTAGCTGAGTATGTCTTCCTTGTGGAAGGTTTGCGAGCCTCCAGGATAATGTCCTTCACCCTCTGAGATAAAACAGTTTGGTTGGGTTTTAATGAATTTTCCAGGCAGCTAGCTGTAATGTTTTCAAGTTGGGATGCAGGGTCTTGAAATTGTTCTGCGTTAGAAGAAGAGGCCATTGAGGAAGAGGCCATGAATTTGCCTGAGACATGCTTCTCAATAGTGGGTACTAGTGTTGTCTTGGCCAGTCCGGAGCTATTAGTATCACTTTTGGCTGTTCCTCCCTGATCTTCAGTAGAACCTTGTACATCAATGGGAGAGGTGGAAAGGCATAGACTGTTAGGGCATTCCAGCTGAAAGAGAGAGAGTCCACCCTCCATGCTTGTGGGTGGTATGTCCTTGAGCAGAATGTCTTCAGTTGGTGATTGAGTGGGGAGGCGAACAGATCTATCTCTGGCATTCCCCATGTCTTTGTTATAAGTTTGAAGATGTCTGGGTGCAGCATCCATTCGTGTGCATCCATGGTAGTTCTGCTTAAGCTGTCTGCTAGTGTATTTTCTTTTCCTGGTACGAATTTGGCCTGCAGCTGGATATTGAGATTCAGGCATAGGTTCCACAGATTCATAGCCATCTGGCATAGAGGGTAGGAATGTGTGCCTCCCTGTTTGTTTATGTACCACATGACCGTGGTGTTGTCTGTCCTTATTAACAGATGTCCTTGTTGGAGGAAGGGTCTGAATGCCTCGATTGCATGCCTCACTGCCAGCATTTCCTTTTGGTTTATATGCATGCTTAGCTGCCCTTGAGGCCATAGGCCTTGGATACGTTTGTCCTCCATGTGTGCTCCCCATCCTCGGTCTGAGGCGTCCGTGGTGATGGTTTGCCTTGTTTTTGGTTTGTTGAAAGGTAACCCTCTGTTGGACTGGCAGGCCTGAGCCCACCATAGGAATTCCTTTTGAAGGCATGGAATGATTGGAATCATGGTTTCTAGACTGTGACTGTGTTGAGACCATACATTACTTAGGTACCATTGTAATTTCCTCATATGCAACCTGGCATGTGGGATTAAAATTATGCGGGATGCCATGTAACCCAGGGCCTGCAGGACTTTCCTTGCAGTAAGCTGAGTTTGTCTTGTCAGAATCATGAAGTAATCTGGAATTTGCTTTTGTTTTTCTTCTGTGAGAAAAGCCATCTGGGTGATTGTGTCCAGATCCGCACCCAAAAAGGTTATCCTTTGGGATGGTACTAGTCTTGACTTTTGGATGTTGACTGTGTATCCCAAGGTCTGTAGCAGGTGTATGACATAGGCCAAGTCCTTTAACAATTTTTTCTTGTTGTCCGCTTGTATTAGGCAGTCGTCCAGGTATGGATAAAATTTTGTATTCCCTGAAGTCTGCAGTGTGCAATTACTGATGCCAGGCATTTCGTGAATACTCTGGGCGCAGTAGATAAGCCAAAGGGCAATGCTGAGAATTGATAATGCTCTAATCCTGCAAGAAATCTGAGGTGCCTTCTGCAATCTGGTTGGATAGGGACGTGCAGGTATGCCTCCTTGAGATCTAGAGTCACCAGCCAAGACTCCTTGCCCAACATGGGAAGAAGTTGCTGTAGGGTCAGCATTTTGAATTTTGGCACAATGAGATAAGTGTTCAGTGCGGACAGGTCGAGTATAGGCCTCCATTGGTTTTCTTTTCTTGGCACAAGGAATAGTCTGGAGTAAAATCCTTGGCCTTGTTCTGTAGATGGTACCCTTTCTATAGCTTTCATCTGAAGTAACTTGCTGATTTGTCTTAAAGCCTCTGCCTTCTGGTTTGGTGGAAAGTTTGGCATTCCGCCTCTTTTTGGCAAAGTATGGAAGTGAAACCTGTATCCTTTGTCTATTATTTGCAATGTCCATGTATCCTTTGTAATGCAATGCCAGTTTTTCGAGAATAAAGCCAGCTTTCCGCCCAAGGGTGCTTCCAGTTGATCCCTGGTAGGCGGAATTAGAGTCAAGTCATTGTGTCTGTCCTGTAGTAGTGGTAGTAGTTGTAGCTGTTGCACTACTCCTCTGGTTGGCAGGCTGCCACTGACGGCCTCTGTAGGGCCCCCTGGATTGACCTCTGCCTCTAGGGCGCCTGTTTCTGCCTCTCTGTGCTCTGGAGGAATCTGGAAAGGACCAATTCTTTGTAGGCCAGTTTCTACTGAACCTCGGAGGTTGAACTTGCAGGAAATCTTTAACTGTTTGCACAGATTTTGCTTTTTCTTCAACCTTCTTTAGAATCTCCTGTGCAGGGGAGCCAAATAAATGCTGTTTTTCCATTGGAGCATCGAGGAGTTTAGCCTTGACCTGGTCTGGCAAAGATTGCTCCTTCAGCCAGGCATGCCTACGAATTACTGCCCCAGTCATAGCTGATGTGAATGAAGCCTCCAGTGCATCATAGCCACATTTTAAGAAATGATTACTGACCTGTTGTGAGTTGTGTACCAAATCCTGAAGGGATTTACGGTCTAAGGGGTCAGGTGAAGAAAGTTTCTTATTTAGCTGATTTAACAAAAATTCTTGGTACTGTATCATATGGAATTGACAGTTTAATGCCCTGGCAGAAAGAGTAGCAGATGTATAAACCTTTTTTCCCCATCTCTCTAATGCTCTAGACTCTCTTTCAGAGGGTAGGGGATTTTTGGCAGTAGCAGCTGCAACCCCTTTAGGGCCCTGAGAAATAGTTTCTGGGTCTGCAGCATGGGCTTTATACTGGTGGAAGTGAGAATCCGGGACCCTATAATATCTGTCAGGTTTGGCGGGGGCCGGAGGAAGAGAATCAGGTGCAGTACTGACATCGTTATACACATCATCAATTACAGTTAGAACCGGAGGTATAGCTAAGGGCCTATGCTGGGGCAAATGCAAAAAGGTCCTTAATCTTTTTCTAGAATCAGAGAAATCCTGACCCTGCCATTGAAAGTGTTCTCTCATGGAATGTAAAGTCTCCCCAAAGGAAAATTCTTCAGTGGGGGAGGCTGAAGGGATAGATTCTTCTGCATCTGAATCCTCATAAGGTGAGTAGGCCCCTTCCTGGTGGTCTGACAAATCAGATCCATCCGTGGAGTAATCTGAGGAGTGAGGTTCAGAGGGGTCAGTCCTGGGCCTTTTGTCTGGAGGAGGTTGGGAGGCCCTGTCTGGGTGAGGTTGGGAACCCCTAATTAAGGAGATAAGGTCCTCAGCAAGACTGAGGATCTGAGAACTAGAGGAAGGCCTCTGGGATGTAGATTTGGCAGGCAAAGCTTTTGAAAGTTTGGCAGCTTTAGCCCTGGAGAAGGCCTTAATAGACATAGAAGCTGGGGGCCTAGCTGCCCCACGTGCAGGAGTAGAAATGTCCAAAGGTATGGTGTCGGACAAATCCTGAACACTAGCTTCGGTAGGGAGTTCTGAAGCCGACTCAGCCGGGGCCTCTCTGGCCTCGGTGGTCGGAGGAATGGTTTCGGTAGTAGGAATAGCCGGGGCCTCGGTTTCAGCCGAAACCGAGACACTCGCGGTAGGCCTAGCCGTGGTTTCAGCCGAAACTGCGGGCCGCGAGTGTCGGTCCTTTTCCTTGCGTTTTTTGACCATATGCGTAGTCGGAGTCTCTGACGGCATTTTATAAGCAAAATCGGTACCAAAAAACTCCTCTGCAAACTCCGACCGACGTCTAAGAGTCCGTCGGTTGAAGGAGGCACAGGCTAAACAAGCTGATACGTCGTGGTCTGGGCCTAAGCAAGGAAAGCAGTAAGAGTGGAAATCCTTATGAGGTATTTGTTTCCCACAGGTTAAACAATTATTTACTTTGTCTGACATCGGCTGAGGCAAGAAAGAGTCCCCAACGGGGTACTTAGCTTTTTTCGAAGTCTTCGGTAGCTGAAATCTCTGGATCTGACCGACCGGCACTTGCGAACAGTTTCTGCTTCGGGCACCGCGCGGCAAGAAAGACTGAGGAAAATGGCGTCGGCTGATGCTTTTATACCCCAGAAGCTCTGACGTCAGGGAAAGTGTGACATCAGCCGAGGCCAGACCCAGACTTTGGAATCCGGCCGACCGAAGGGCTGCCTGAGGCAGGACAACCCATATGTTATGACTGCAGATGCATCCTTGAAGGACATCAATGTCCAAGTATTCCACGGTGGTGCAGCGGTAGTGTAGTTGCCTCACAGCAAGAGGTTCTCCCGTTCGATTCTCAGCTAGTGTGCGGGGCGTGCCTTCTGTGTGGAGTCAGCAAGTCCTCCCTGCGGGTCGAGTGGTGTTCCGAATGACAAGCGTGAATGGGCGTGCCTTCGTTGAAGGTTGGGCGTCGAGCTGGCAACTCTGCACCGTGAAAATCTACTGCCAATCATTAGCGGACCGGAGTTCCGCTGTGGCGACCCCTAACAGGGAAAAGCCGAAAGACAACAACAAGTAAAGGTACACACTGAAGACCAAGTATCAGCTTCAAGATGGAAAAACCATTGAAGAAAGCACCAGAAGAGGTAACAGCCCTAGCAGAATGACCTCTAACTGAAGTAGACAGTCACTTGCTATGAAAAGAATAACAAAAGGAAATGGCCACAGATATCCAGGAGGAGATGGTTTGCTTGGAAACAGTTAAATCCAAAGTACTCAAAAAAAGAAACAAAAAGCTGGTTAGACTTATAAATGGTCTTAGCTTTATCCAAATAATACCTGAGATGTCTGTGCATATTTAATGTATGCAAGACACTAACAGCCTGTGGAGAAGGAAACAAGGAAGGGAGTTGCACTGCCTGACTTAAAGACAGCTCTAACCTTGGGCATAAAAGAAGGATTAATACAAAGATACATCCTGTCTCTGAGATAAAACAAAAAAGGGAGTAATGGCCATACGGGTCTGAAGTTCAGAAACCCTCCAAGAAGAAGTAAGAGCAAGCAACAAAACAGTCTTCCAGTTAAAGTGTTGCAGAGAAGCTGTAGGCTCAAACGGAGCCTGAGTCAATTTTTCTAAAACAAAATTAAGGTCCCAAAGAGAAGGAAGACGCATCCTTGGGGGCCTAAGATGCAGGATGCCTTTAAGAAATGGTTTGACCTCAAAACGAGAAGTCAGAGGAGGATTCAAAGGCAGATAGGCAAAAATAGCTGACAAATGGGTCTTCACAGAAGAACAGGCCAAGCCAGACTGGAGTGATGGTGAACTCGTGTTGAAGAAAATCATAAAGTTAAAGGAAGAAGCCCTTTTGTGCAATGAGTGGGTTTCCAGACTTGAAAGAGTAGTTGTGTAAATTCTTACCATAACCATAGATGTCCTTCTCTTCCATGTTGCAGTATTCCAAACCTTTGGGTTTTCCTCTCATTACCCGAACATCCAGCCAGTATACAAAAGCATCTAGTCACCACAGGGTAAGTTCATAGGTTCATAGGTGTGTACTAGGCTAATGGCCCTGGAGCCTTTACAAGCCTAGCCCATAGGATTACCCTGGCATTGTGCCACCCGACCTTAGTTCCCAGTGCCTCTGTCAAGTACAGCCACTGGAGTGATCCTGGGGTGAATTTTCTATCTCCCATCCACTCATCAAGATTTCTCTTGAAGAGGGCCAGTGAGGCGCTCTGCTTGACATGTATGGGAAGTCTATTCCATTGCATGGGCAGTCTTCTAGGTTATGAACCTGTCCCTCTAGCTTGTTCTGTTGATTGCGGTAATGAGGTTGAGGTCTACGGAGCGTGTAGTATGGAGGGATTGGGATTTCTTTAGATGTAGCATTTCTAATAGAGCTGGGTTAGACATGACTTTGCAAGTCAAGCAGAGATCGCCTCTAAGTAGGTCATATGAGACAGAGAATAGTTGGAGTTTTTCGAGTCCGTCCATATAGGACAAGTGTTTAAGGCCTAAGATCCTCTTTGTGAGGTATTTTTGCGGCCTCTCCAGTTGTTGTAGGTGTCTAGTGAGGTACATGCCAAATGGAGCATAGTACTCGATGACTGGCTTAATGAGGGAAGAGTAGAGGGAGACAATGACCTCTTTCTTCCTGGATGCAAAACCCCTAATAATGAGATGTTGCACATAGAAAGACTTTATGACCACAGTGGCAACGTGATGGTCAAAAGAGAGGTTGCTGTCAACCTGTGTTCCCAGATCTCTTGCAACGCCTTGCCTTCTGTGTTCAGTGGACTACCATCGATGTGGTAATTCATGGGAACCATGTTTTTCCCACAGGGGATGACACATTTTTTGGCATTGAGCTTAAGGCCATAGTTCTGACACCAGTCATTGGTCTCAGTGAGGCCTTTCTGTAGGATGTCAATATCACTTGGGGAGTATGGCTCCCAACTTGAAAACATCTGTGAACATTGTCAGCCACAGTCCCTTCATGTTGGCCTGAACTTCAGAGAAGTAGATACCAAACAGGAGAGGACCCAGGACCAAACCCTGTGGGACTCCACTAGTGACTGGTTGACAGACTGACCTGGAGTCAGCTACTTTCACACTGTGGGTTCTATTTGTGAGCCAGTTTGCAACCCACCTAGTGATATAGGAGTTGATGCCTAGCTTAAGTGAGTTTTTCTATGATTACAGAGAGTAACGTCTAACGTTGGCTAAGGGAAGGTGGGCCATAAAAAATTATGTCTGCACGTACCAGACCTCAGAACTGAGCGCTCCAGTCGGACCCCAGTCCCAGGATAACTGTACAAGTCCAGTGTCATCCAAGAAGGGGCAGTTTAGTGGAAGAAGGGGGAAGGAGGGAGGGAAGGAATACTGCAACATGGAAGAGGAGGGCATCTCTATGGTTATGCTAAGATTTTACACAACTATTCTATGTCCTTCTATTCTCATGTTGCAATATTCAAAACCCTTGGGTGAGTGCCAAAGCTCAAAGGAAAGAAGAGGGAGGAGTCTTTGAACTATTTTCTATGAATCCATGAAGGACGGCCCTGGCAAATAGAGCCCTGGATATGAAAATGTGATCCAATTTATAATGTTTGGTAAAGGTGTGGAAAGAGGTCCATGTAGCTATCTCTAAAATGGTGACAGTGTCCAGTCCTTTAAAGAAAGTTCCAGATGAAGCTATAGCCCTAGTGGAGTGTGCTTTAATCTTAGACTCTAAGGATTCCCATGGTAGGCATAGCAGCAGGAAATTGCCCTGGAAATTCAGGCAGAAATTGTCTCCTTTGACACTGCCTTCCCCAGAGACCTGGAATGAAAGGAGACAAACACTTGGTCTGTTTTTCTGACAGACATGGTCTTGTCAAGGTAAAACCTAAGCTGCCTATGCAGATCAAGGGAATGTAAGACTCTCTCACTGTCAATCTGGGGATGGGCAAAGAAGGTGGGAAAGTGAATAGCTTGGTTTAAGGACAGCTCATTGACCACCTTGGAGATGAAGGAAGGGTTGGGTCCTAAGGGTTACCCTATCCTTGTGGAAGGTGAAGAACGAGGGAATAGCCATGACAGCCTGCAACTCTGACACTCTTCTAGTTGATGTCAAGGCTACTAGAATAATCGTTTTCCAAGTGCAGTGTTTTACAGAGGCTTTAGAAGATGGTTCAAAGGGGGCCACCATGAGCTTCTCCAGAACATAATTCAGGTCCCCATGGTGGTGGGACAAGTTTCCTGGAGGGCCTGAGATGCAGCACTCCCTTTAGGAATAACTTTGCAAGCGAGATGCCAAAGGGGGGTCCAGAGGCAGACAAGCAGAAATAGCAGCAAGGTGGGCTTTAACATAGGAGTATGCCAACCTTGTCTACAAGTGTTCACACAGGTATGTCAGTACCAAGGGGACATCACCCTGAAAAGGGTTCACCTGTCTCTGTAGACACCATATGGAGTATCTTTTCCATTTAGACATGTAATACCTCCTAGTGTTTCCTGACCTCCTGCAGGACTGTGAGCACATCCTCATTGTAAACATGTCTGCAAGGGATCAGAATTCTATCACACACAGGGTAAGGTTTAGAGATTGTAGGTGGGGATGGATTAGGGATACCTTGTCTGTGTGAGTATGTCCACTCTGTGAGCTAACTTGTAGTGATTGCCCTGGCTGAATGCAGAAGGAGGGAGAACTAATACTGCCTTGGTCAAAAGGGAGTCACCAACATGATTTTCGTTTTGTCCTGCTGGATTTTCAGTAAGACTTTCTGAAGAAATGAGAAGGGGGGGGGGGTGGATGCATACAGAAAAATCCCCTTCCAACAGAATGAGAAGGCATCCATTGCCCTTGACATAGGACTGGATTGCCTGGTGCAAAAGGATGGAAGTTTTCTGTTCATAGGGGAGGCAAACATATCTGAGGTGTACCCTATTTGTGGACTATGTCCAGGAACACATCCCTGTGGTGCATCCATTCGTGGGACTATTACATGGACCTGTTCAAGATGTCTGCCTGGGTATTCTGCTCTAAAGGGATATACACTGCCTGTAGAGTGACTCCCAGTTTTGTGACAAGCTCCCACACTTGGAGAGCTAGTCTGCATAGCAAATAGGATTTTGTTTCGCTCTGCTTGTTCACATACCACAGAACTGTAGTGCTGTCTGTGAACAAACTGGACCCTGCTTCAGCGTATGCTGGAAGGCCTTCAAAGAATTGCTCTCATTTCTCTGACTTTGATATGTTTTTGTTTGATGGAGTCCGGCCAAGTGCCCTAGACTCTTAGGGAACCCATGGCTGCTCCCCATCCCAGATACAAAGCATCCATGTACATCTCCTGTACTGGCAAGGAAGCCTGTAAGGGGGAGTCCTGGGTTGCAGTTCACTTGATTCAGCCACCACTGAATCTCTTTCCTGAGACAAGGTAGGAAGGGGATTTTGTACTCTAGAGGATGAGAGTGCTGTGTCCATATAGACCTAAGGTACCACTGTAACTTTCTCATGTGGAGCCTTGCCAATGGCAACATGGGAATGGTCGATGCCATATGACCCAGGAGTCTGAGGTACTGCCTGGCAGTCAAGGCTGTGACCTGAACGACAGTGAGCAGGTACTGCCTTAAGTTTTCCACCTTTTGAGGTGGCAGAAAGGCCCTCATGACATCCGTCCTTATACAGCACCGGTGGAATATTTGGTCCTGCGAAGGGTTCATGTTGGACTTGAGATAGTTTATCATGAAACACAGTGCTTGCAGCATATTACTGTTTGTAGATGGCATTGCAGGGATTCTGGGCAATCTGCCTGGATAAGGAGGTCATCTAGGTAAGGGAATATTTGAATCCCTTGAGTCCTGCAGAAGGCCATCAGTGGTGCCAAGCACTTTAAGACCCTTCTCAACTTCCTCGAAATTCTTTAAACCAGGCATAATTCATCAACTATCTACAGAAATCATGACTCCTACTGCACTTAGCAATAAGAAAGGCCGACCACCACCACCACCATCAAGCTGCACTTTCTCTTACATTCAGAGTCACTATAAAACTGAGTAAAAAAGGTATTGATGAAAAAAAATATGTGCAAAATAAAATGTGGCTAACAGAGTAAACTATAATGAAAACAATCAAAGTACATAAATGCAGAAAATCCTGTTATTTTCATATTCTTCTAGTTACATTCCCACAATCAGTTACTCACTGCCTAATCTGCTCCTGGAGGTATTACTAGAAGTGTAGCTTTTTTCAATTTACCTGAAAAATTGCAACTATGCCTATTTAACCAACAGCACAAAGAGCAGTGACAATGGACTCTATCATAACAGTTCCTGCAATGTTATAACAAAAAATGCTTACTTGCAATATCTGGACTCATTATAATCTCTTTCAGGGTCACAAACACTATGTAATGGATTACTTAAAGTTCAGGAGTAGTTTGGTTCCTTACTGGTTGCCACTGAATTTCAACCCTTTTATATTTTCCTACTGTATTCTTTTAGCATGTAAAGGTAAATACTGTTAACTGCCATGTCTTAGCATTCCAGGGGATTAGTAAATTAAACATTCACAGTAAAATGGGCAACAGGTTCATAGGTTGGTGCTAGGCTATCGGCCCTATGGCCTATACAAGCCTAGCCATAACAATTCCCTGGCTATTTCTTCCCACAATATTTACTTCCCTGTTAGGACTGATATTAAAGAGCGATAAAACCAAAACCAAAACCATAGAATTCTGCAGCATAGAACAGGTAAGTAGTTTGTCCATTCTTTATCAGTATTAAACCTGTGACAGATTCAAAGTGGACCATGTTCATGTTTTATGTTACTGACCTGTATCCATCAATGAAGCTGGCATTGATGTAGTCTGACCCTTCTACTCCTCGAATGGGCTGCAGGCAAACTCTTGTTAATTCATATGGCATTATGTTCACCAAGCGGTTCTTAAATTTGTTGCAGGGGAGGTTGGCACTGATAAAGCGTGAGGTATGTGCTTTGGAATTGGCAAGTCGCTACAAAGTACGGAAAAAGAACTGGCAGTGATTTCTAGATTTAATTTTTAAACAAAACCAACAAACTATACAAGTTAGAAAGTCAGAATTTTCATTGAAAAGTAAATGTACAATCCAAAAGTCAGTAATGAACACTTTTAAGCCATTTAAAAGTCACCATAAAGCAGTAATACAAACTGCAACAGTTAGTGAGAAATAAACATAATAATTCAAGGGCTGAATTGAACCATACAAACCAGAGTTTAGCAGATTTTAACAGGTGATCTTTGCAACTTGCCTGCAATTATAGTAGTTAGGACTTCATGTAAACAAACCAAGCTCAGAAATGGACTTGATTTGCTGAAAGGCAAAATGCAGACTGGAAAAAAGCAAACAGCCACTGACTGCTATCATCCACATGGGGCCAAAATGCATGATCAGGAAAGGAGGGTCTTGGGACACATACATAGAGATGGGGAGATGCTGGATACTGCTGCACAGTTTTGACTCAACTTGAATGGGAAAGAAATGGAAGCCACACAGAAAAGGATCCTATAACAGAACTCAAACTGGTTGGTATCAACACTGACTGACAGGCATTAAAAGACAACTGCCCAGGGCTAGAATTTAAAAAAGGGCAAGGGGTGAACAGTGGGCAATTATAAGGAAGTGGTTTGAGGGTATGTATTTTTTTTTAATATATGCTTTTTCCCACTGCTCCTGCTGACCACTAAAACCTCCCCATCAGCCACACCCACTTGTTCCTCCCTCTTGAGTATCCTCCAGTGATGGCAAGAACTGGCTGGGGAGGCCCATTATACAGGCAGCCTTATCAGTGTTTTGTCCCCTCACTATCATCCCGGCAATGAAGGTACATTTTCAAGTACAGAACTATCCCCTTTCCTAGTGGGGCCAAATGACCCACATCACTATTGAAACTGTCCTCTTCAATGAAATGCATTGAAATCGTTTTCTCCTCTGATGATGGCTATTACATTCAGGGTTTGGTGGCTGACTGCCTTGGGCCATCCTTGTGTCAATGTCCCTCCTTAGAGGAAATGTGGTACTGGATGATCTCATTCCAACCGCCTGAGGACAGGCATG
Source organism: Protopterus annectens (assembly GCF_019279795.1). Lineage (NCBI taxonomy): Eukaryota > Metazoa > Chordata > Ceratodontiformes > Protopteridae > Protopterus > Protopterus annectens. The sequence continues at coordinate 597,019,283 of NC_056744.1, forward strand.
CCCATCACCCCCATCCCAAACACAGTAGATACCCAAGCCACTTATCAAACTTGTACTGTCTCGACTGCATACAGGGTTTTATCCTTCTAAGCCAATCGAGTTGGCAGAGGATATATGCTATTATTCAAAAGTGGGGGGGGATTTCAGGCAAATGACTCTTCAAAGGACTATGTTAAAGCAGTTAGGTGCTAAAATCCAACAGAACCTCTGTTGGTAGTCTACAGAGTGTGTGTGTGTGGGGGGATCCAAACCATCTTAAACATGCTCAGTGTTAGTCTAGTACATTCAGCTATGTTGTTTTCAATGTCCAGTGTCTTTTTTTTTAGTGTTGAAATACAGCTGGAGTAGGAATAGAAAGACTGCTGCAGTTACAAACATGAAAAACTAAGAAAAATGAAGGAATGTCAGTGAAAAAAAGATGTCCCAATGTTATGACCACACTACTGAAAATATACTACAATAGGCTTGATACATATACTACTCCATAAACGTCTCCTACTCCAGACATCAGCAGGACTTATTGTCAAACAGGACACATCATGACTGTCATTACAATAGTCATCACAACAGGCACGCAGCAAAGAAAACAGTTCATTCAAGAAAACAAAATCCACAGGACTACAGCCCAGTGAATCTGGGTTCAAGCAGTGGCTCAGGCGACTGAAGGAATGACAGGAAGTGAGGGATGGGTGGTTGTGTGAGTGTTCCCCCTCAATGATCCCTGGTGAAGCTTGCAGATGATGCATGGAGGGGGGTAGAGTGTAAGGAGGACTAAGGGTAGCTGACATGGCTCAGCTGCCGCAGAGGCAGAGCGATACAGTGCACATCCCCATTGCACACCCAGCTCTTGCATGTTTTCCTGGACTGCTGAATTGGGAAGGGGAGTAACATGGTAGGGATTAAAAGCAAAATACTGTCCCTAGCAGAAGGTAGCTGCCAGACCCCCCAGGACACTTTCAGGATCTATGAAAAGCCCCCGCTGCATTGAAGGAGAGTCCAAGGGAGAAACTGGAGAACTGGCAGACCCATAGTAGATGTGTGGTACCTGGTAGAATGGCTGTAGAATGCTGCAGAGGAGCAAATATTGCTCTCAAAAAATCCATTAAGCACTCTGCCTGTCCAAAACCTGCCCTGCATCTGAAGACCCTTACAAAATGACGGTGCTTGGTGAAATGATAATTCTACTCCTACGTTCAAACTACAACACATGGCAAAGGAATGAACCAATTTCCAGGTGGCTATGGCAGCAGTGATTAGCATGGACTCATTCCTAAAAACATGAATTAGTGATGGCCACAACACCCTGACAGTGTGTCCATTACCTTACTGACTATAATCCAATTAGATTTCCAGCAACATGCAACTGACAACCCATGTGGATAGAGTGGATGCAGAAACTTAGCCCATTCTTTTTCAAGTAGCAGCTCTAAGAAGGGGCTCACAGTGTGTCTTCAGGTGCCTACAAGAACATTTGACTCTCCTGGAATATAAATCACCACCATGATAATTTCCCACCTTGGTGACCATTCTAAAATATGGTCTGCTTCCTAGCAAGCAGGATAAGCTGTGTCTCCTCCCTGATTGCGGAGGTATCACAATGCAGTCTCATTTCACTAGGAGAAACTTGAACTTCAGGCATTTATCTAGAGTTTGCACAACCACACCACCACTTTCAGCTTCAGAAGACTGATGTGAAGATGCTCTCTCCAGTGGAATCCATCAGCTTTGGACCCAATAGGAGTCACTACCTGTCCAGAGATATGACTGACATGACAGACTGCAATGGAAGATGGGCAGAAAGGGGAAACCTGCCTCTAGATTATATGCTGAGCCCTTCCATACCTAAGGAATGGCAGATGATACAGACATAAAGAAGAGCTCTAGGAGGAAATAATGACACTGAACCTACTACTAATAAACCATCCAGTTTGAGATCTGGAAACCATTTTAACAGTGAAATTGAGACCAGCTCCTGAGGATCATAACAGCAAAAATGGTGATTTTTCTTTTGTCTTATGTTTTGGCCACCTATTCCCAAGGTGCATCAGTCTCAGAGACAGTTTATACAGAAGTGTTGGGGGTTGTATTTGCAGAAGGGCACAGCTACCCGCAAAAATAATTTCTTTAAAAATCACATTTACAGTCATGATCTTTGCAAATCTGGACTTCACAATTTCAACAGGATACCATGAGATCTACATAAGGCTGCACATAAAGGTATACTGTAACCCCAAAGAGCACAACAGGAGGTAGGCCTCAACCCATTTGTGTCACACAATTCTGGGGTCCTATTCAAAGGGAGTAGTTACAGCTACGAATGCGTCCAACATTACCTCTACATAAAATATATATATATATAGTATAAGAATCATGGAAAACCTTATCTGTTGATGTTAATCCCCCCATTATAAGAAGGCAGGGCTGCCTGAAGGGAATGTCCCTTGTGGAAGCAAGGGGATGTCCTTCGTAGTCAATCGACTTCATACCCCTCCCCTATGCTTAGCTTAGGGAGCACAGGGACATTGTGAGATGCATAAACAAAAAGAAATAACAAGCAATGTGACAAATTTTTACTGGACAGGAGCCCACTGCAACCAGCTCTCTGGGTAGGGGAACAAAAGAATGTTGTTGTTCTACAGTGCCTTCACTACCACAATCAACATCAAGATAAAGACCCTGAAGAGTGTATGAGACCCAGGAGACATCACCTGCCACAGAAACAGCTGTTCACCCAATGCAATGGCAGGAACCCCCATGTGCTGCTGCCAAGATGCCAACAGGCCTCCATTACGTCTTTCAATGTCATCATACCAAAGCCATTTGAAAGGAAACATATCAAAGGATTGAAGGGGAACCATGGAGAAGTTCTCATAAATGGTAAGACTGAAATCACTCATATCAAGAAATGTATGAACCTCTCCTTCACCAAGACTTTAGAAACCTTTAAGAGAATCAGCTTCTTCTCTTCCTTGGTGAAAAAGTTGCTGTTGCTCCTTTGGCCAGAAACTTATGGTCTATTAGAAGAAATGTAGAGAGAAGTCCACGCAACTTTAGGATATGGCCTCAATCTCTGTTGTTCAGATGTCACATGCCTCACCTGACAGTTTTTTTTCAAGCTAGGACAAAGGAGGACAATCACCATCCCGCCCGTATGACCCTAGGGGGGAAAGGACCACTGAGAAAAAGTTCTCTTAGGAGAGTTAACTACAAGACCACTGGAGATGGTAGAATGTTCACATGCCTGACTTGTCATCTTTGATGTATAGTCGCTTTGGTTTTCCTAAACATATGACACTGTTTACCATTAGTGATCAGGACGGTTCCTGAAGGTTTGGTAGAGAAAAACTGCAGCCCTCGTGCCCCTTCTTCTTTTGAATTGATTTCACAGGAAATAGTTTTGCGAGTGCATTGTGGGACCCTATTCCAGATGGCCCACATCTGATGAAGTGTAACAAACGAAAACGGAGACTTTAAGACGTTTATGTGTTTTGTGTTAGTGCTGGTGGTTCTGCAACTGTTGGAATCTGCAAAATAAACGAGTGTTCATTAACTATTTTATCCGTGGCTTTATTGCTTCGCCTGACAGAGGTGCTAGTGTGGATTACTGGTATTTGTGCTTTGGTACCTGGATGCTTGCTGTTATTGGGAATTAACTGTTTACATTAGTGATCCCTTGAGAGTTTCTTACTTCTGAAATTTCATCTAGCATAGCCTGGCACAATTCCTACAGCTTCTTATCTTCCTGATTATCTAAGACAGGGAGTGCAGCTTACTCTATGGCCTTCTCTACAAAAAGTGGAAATGCAGACTCTTTTATTAAACCTGTCCAAAGATAAGAACTCACCTATTGCAGGGGGGATGGTCGGGGATATTATGCTAAGCAGGCAACCTAACATTTAGAATACATACTCAAAAAGGAAGCATGTCAGCTAAAGACAAGTACTGAAACACTCCTTTGTCAAAGAATACAGCAACAGAAGGTCACTTAACAGCTGATGTACTACACTTGTGGACTTCTAAGGAGTCCTCAGGCCAAGAGCTACAAGTGGAAGGCTTCTTACTAGCTTCACAGTCTCAAGCAAAGGAGACTACGTGTTGTCAGAGGCTTCATATGAGGTGAGCAGTGAATACCTTAGCTGGCACCTTAGGCCTATGCTTTTTATCTTTGCCAAAAGGGAAGTAGTGGCAGAAAAAAAGCAGAAGCTCATCATTCAAGTGACTCCAACTACAAGATGTGGAGGTGCACACCAGGTGTGCTATAACACATTGAAAGGCCAGCACACAGCATTGTAGTGGTAGCATAACTAACTGCTGAACTACACCCTCACACGCCTGCTCAACTATATTCAAGTAAACAATGAACAAGCCACCAGAATTAAGTGTAGGGACATACAAGAAGAATTAAGGCACATCAGCCATAACCAGAAAGCATTTGGGTGGCAAAAACTATTAAATACCCTAGACAAAAGTTCAAGTCTTGGAAACTCTACAGTCCACTCCTTACACACTGCAGGGGTGTCTGCTTGACTCAGTTAGTGACAGGAGGAGGCAGACAAAATCTCAGTCACATTCCTTTAACTGGGAGTTGACAGGGTGCCCTCACACTGAGCCTTGTACCACTTCAAAGATAAGTGAGATGACTACAGGCCACTGTTAATATGGTTGACATTGAAAAGAAGCCAGGCCTGGGCTTAGATCTACACTCTTGTGCACGTGCTTTCCAACCTTCAGCTTCTGTGCAGGATATGTGAATAAAGCATCCGACCAGTCCACGCACTGTCTCTACATACCTGTCAACCTCAAGTGCAAGAAATCTGGATAAAGATGAAAAATAATGGGGGAAAAAAAGCCCAAAAAACAGAGACAATTTTTAAATATCGCTCTTAACTTAGAAAGTTGAAAGAATAACAGATCTGCATTAACATACAATTTCTGAAGGGTTTGAAGTCTGAAAGTCAAATATGTCATTATTTACTGACTTCAATCTTCAATGATTTGTCACAAAACTGCACATTTTATGAGGAGCAACCTAAAAATATGGGATAAAAATCTGGACATTTAGAAAAAAAATCTGGCCAGTTTAAAGGTATGACTATTTATTACTGCTAAGTACTGGTTACCAATGAAAGTTTTGGATTTGTTTCATCACTGTTAGTGTGTTACAGAGCTGAAGAACTGGCAATGTGGCAGTGTGACACACATGAAAAAATGCAGAACCACTAGTGGTCTTGAACAGTTAACATGGACATCAAAGCTGTACTCGGAAAGGCTAAGTAATGAACATGGGACCTTTTCAGAAATGCTTCTTACATAGAAATATGAAGCATGCAAAATCCTACAAATAACAGGGTGACAGAGAGTAATAAGTACTCCCATATCTTCAAGAACAATGAAGTCATACACAGACCAAAGGAGACCTGCTGCCCAGAGCACAGCAGCTCAAAAATTTCAAAGGAAGTCTGAGTGAAAGGGCAGAGAAGAATGCATCCAGGTATAACAGACAAACTGCTGTAAGCATCCGGTAGCAAAATCTACTATCACAATGTGCACTTCACATAACTGCGTTACCTTCAAGGGTTCTTTCAGCAGGTATGTGCAGACTGAACACAGTACTGAAAAGTTAAAGTGAGTGCAGACAGTTGATGGACTATAGTGACAAATGTTCAACTGTCAAGACTAATGATCTACAAAAGCAGATTCTGAAGTACATCAGATGCACATCTGTTTTTCAGGGTACACAGCAACACAGAAATGAGATGACATGGCTTACGTGTCAGACTACGTACTCCTACACCCCTATGCTGTATAACTTCAAAGTCACTACATACAAGTACAGTGAGGTGCATGGCAAAGTCCCCCCACCGTCATCCAGGCTGTTCCCCTTCCAGCAATAAACAAACTCTGATTTGAAGCATCCACCAGAACAGACTTTCTTCAGATTCCTTTCATACAATTTCTATACTGAAATTCGTATAATACCACTAACAATAAATAACAAAGGACTTAAGGAGCTCAAAAGCAGTAGTAAAAGGACAATCTACTCCAAAAGTCTCAGTGTCATCTGCACTGCCTCAATGAAAGGCTCCCTACTGAAATGTCAGCACTTGGAAGTGTTGAGTGCCAAAAAGCCGGTAAAAAAGACTGAAGAGACAGGAAAAGAGTGAATCTCGAAAATCACCCCCTTC